>NC_143393.1:49859934-50014966 GCF_980474605.1 Leiobunum rupestre
AAGCGTTGGAGGTAAACCACCCTCACAGACTACGACAAAGAAAGACGATACCAAAATAAGTGGCGTAAGTGGCGCAGATATTTAGAAGCGTTGGAGGTAAACCACCCTCACAGGCTACGACAAAGAAAGACGATACCATAATTAGTGGCGTAAGTGGCGCAGATATTTAGAAGCGTTGGAGGTAAACCACCCTCACAGACTACGACAAAGAAAGACGATACCATAATAAGTGGCGTAAGTGGCGCAGATATTTAGAAGCGTTGGAGGTAAACCACCCTCACAGGCTACGACAAAGAAAGACGATACCATAATAAGTGGCGTAAGTGGCGCAGATATTTAGAAGCGTTGGAGGTAAACCACCCTCACAGACTACGACAAAGAAAGACGATACCATAATAAGTGGCGTAAGTGGCGCAGATATTTAGAAGCGTTGGAGGTCTGCCAGAGTCTCAGATGTCGTTTTTACGTCATCAGCGAAAATTTAACCAGAGAAGGTGTACAAAATTTCAGCTCGAAAAGGATGTTGGAGATGAAATCCAAGACCTGATCTGGATAGTGCACGATCAAGCGGTTCCAAGTACAGGGCGAAGATAATCTGATACAATAGACAGCCCTGTTTCCGGCCCACAGTGGATCGAATCCAGGTAATCGAGATAGCCCCGAATCAGTAGCGATAGTCAGTTGATGCATAGTCTCATAGATGGCCCGAAGATGATAATAATCAGCTAGGATAATACTAATAATAATAATCAGCTAGGCTAATACTAATAATAATAATCAGCTAGGCTAAGGTATACCAAGTTTAAATTGAATATAACCTCAGGTATTTGGCGTGGAACACCAACGTTTGCAGCTCGCTCTTGCCCTTGGCTTTAGAAATGTTTGGTGCCACTGTACAGGGTAATTGGAAAAATTGAAGGGGTCTTCCATAAAGATTGCTTTTGTAGGTTATATACCCTTTAACAAGAGTATTCCGCAGAAAATGACGATTTACGCTATCGTACACTCTTAAAAAAGGGTGTTTTAATGGTATTTTAAGGGTGTAATATCTGTAAAAAACACTCTTTAATGTTAATTTAAACGCCCTAAAGGGATTTTTATTGTCCCAAATTAAAAACCTGAAAAGGTGTATAAAGGGTGTTATATTACCCCGTAAATTGAGTGATTTAACACCTGGTAAGGGTGTAGCTCCCTTAAGGCAGTAGTTTAGTACCCTAAAAGGAGTATTTTAACACTTTAAAGGGAGTATTGTAGCACCCTTAAGGCAGTAGTTTAGAACCTTAAAGGGAGTAGTTATAAAACTTTAAAGGGAGTATTATAGAACCCTTAAGGGAGTATTGTAGAACCCTGAAGGGGGTAGTGTAACACCCTGAAGGGAGTCGTTTGGTACCCTAAAAGGAGTAGCCTTGTACCCTAGAGGGAGTCGATAATAACCCTGAAGGGAATAGTTTTATACCACAAACTGTTAACAAAGGAACCAAAACGGAGGACATAAGCACCCCAAACAGTGTAAATAAACACCCTAGCAGGAAAACTGCTTTTTAAGGTGTAGAATAACATAATAATAATAATACACCCTTTTTTTAAGAGTGTAGGCTTTCTTTAAATCTAAGAAGGCAACGTACAGAGACCTCTCTTAAAGTTGGGCTATTTCAATCAGCGGCGTAAGTGTTAAAATATTATCCGACCCTCTTTGATCTTAATACATTTAGTAAAGTTGAAGATCCCTTCACAGGGGTAACGTCTTTAAAGAACGATTTTTAAATAACCGAAAAATTAGTTGATGACGCCTGGAATCTGAATGTTTCCTGTCTAGTTGAGTTTTCCCTTATAGTTCAATCACGATTTAATCACTTCAAGCTCTATTTAACAGCTTTAAATTCTATTTAATAATTTTAATTTATTTAATAATTTTAATTTGTATTTAATATTTTAATTTATTTAACGATTTTAATTTCTATTTAATAATTTTAATTTATATTTAATCATTTCAATCTTGGTTTAATCATTTTAATCTCGAATTAATGTTTTCAAACACGATTTAATTCTTTATATCACGATTAAATAATTTTAATCACGATTTAATGCTTTCAATCACGATTTAATCCTTTCAATCACGATTTAATCATTTCAATCACGATTTAATCATTTCAATCACGATTTAATCTTTTCAATCACGAATTAATCATTTCAATCACGATTTAATCTTTTTAATCACGATTTAATCATTTCAATCACGATTAAATTATTTCAATCACTATTTAATCATTTCAATCACGATTTAATTCTTTATATCACGATTTAATAATTTTAATCACGATTTAATGCTTTCAATCACGATTTAATCTTTTCAATCACGATTTAATCATTTCAATCACGATTTAATCTTTTCAATCACGATTTAATCATTTCAATCACAATTAAATTATTTCAATCACTATTTAATCATTTCAATCACGATTTAATTATTTCAATCACTATTTAATCATTTCAATCTTGATTTAATCATTTCAATCCCGATTTAATTATTTCATTCACTATTTAATCATTTCAATAACGATTTAATCATTACAATCGTGATGTAATCATTTTATTCTTGATATAATAATTCAAATCCTGATTTAATCATTTTAATCTTGATTTAATAATTCAAATCCTGATTTAATCATTTTAATCTTGATTTAATAATTCAAATCCTGATTTAATCATTTTAATCTTGATATAATAATTCAAATAACGATTTAATCATTTTATCCTTGATTTAATAATTCAAATGCTGATTTAATCATTTTATTCTTGATTTAATAATTCAAATGCTGATTTAATCATTTTATTCTTGATTTAATAATTCAAATCCTGATTTAATCATTTTAACGCGATTTCTCCAGATTTATTTGGAGGGTATCCTTCTTTCATGCGCCTATCAAATAGCTCCCGTCCAAAATAGAATTATCCTTCTAGATAGTTATAAGAACATTTTCTATTGATAATTTCAAAGATTATTATGTATTTCATCATTCCGCAGTACCAACACATGCATAATAAAAATTTTGTTTTCTCAACTTTATTTTATATACGGCTGTTTTTAAATTTTGTTAACTTGATGAAATCCCGCGTTTCACAAAATGGGATTTTTATTGAATAAAACTAGAAAACATCTTGTTTGGAATTTTTCAGTTCCTACTAGTTTTATGAGTTAGAGCTAATTTTACATCGTTACCTTAACGCTCTTCGGTTATTCCCCGGTGTCATCTCAACCTCGCTTTTAAATGAAGCAAAAATCCATTTGAAAATAGTTATAGCTTTGAAATGCAAGGTTTTTCATTTTCGGTGGTTATCGAAGCACCTGCGAGTATTCAATATATCGACGTTTTAACGAACGTAACCTGCTAGTTGATGGATATGGCGCGTTGTTTGTTAATTCTTTCAGTAGATTCCAAGAATTAAACTTCCGGGAAAAATTTAAAATATTCCTTTTGATATTTTTATATTTACAAGGAACTTAAATTTTGAGCTGCTCTTGCGTTTTTGAAAAATATATTAAACCAGTTCTGTAAAAGGACAAATTGAAACTGCGACAGTCTAACTAATTAATATCGTTGAAATGTACGATAAAGAGTGTCAAAATCATATCTTATTATTTTTCAAATATTTAATTTTAATTCAAGTTTCCAAAGTAGCCAACCAGGGAAATAGATTTGGAAAGTTTTAAAAGCGTGTGCCATAAATTATTAAGCTTCCTTTTTCATTCTTTACTGGCGAAACAGGAACCTTTTGGAAGTTTGCAAACTTTACGTTAATCTATCTTGGTAGTTAAATCTGCGGATTTGTATTTGATGGTAGATTATTTATTTATTATCTGGATTTGTGGGTTTTCTAAATTTAATAGAGTTTTTCGGATTTTCGGATTTTCGGAATTTTTCAAGAATAGTCTGGATTGCTTTCGTGTATTGGAAGGATTTAAGAATAATTGTTTTTTGAGAATTCCCGTTTAAACGCCTCAAAGGCTTTATTGAACCTCAACTGTCCAAGGCAAAACCTATTAAATTCCAAATTTGAAAATTGCCAGTTAGTAGAAAATTCAAATACTTATACGAATTGTACACCTTCTAAAAAATCTACTGTATGAGATATACCATTAAATACAACTTAAGTTACAGTAAGAAATAGAGTTAAGCGATATAATAATATAATGTAATATATTATAAATCCCTTTCTAGTTTTTTAATATAATTTTTGAAGAACCGGGCGGTATTTTTCTGAATATCTAACTCTAACGTTGTCTAATTTGTCGTGAAATATTGTGCACTTTCCGGTCAAAAGCTTTCTCAATTCGCCGTAATTGTTGAGTTTTCGTCTTTTTCTAGGGTACAAGTACTCAAATATAAGTAGCCGCGCCTAGATGGAAGCCCACATTTCGTAACTCTTGTCTCTGTTCCAGTTTAAGTGGAATCTTAATAATTTAATTAGTATTGTAATTGCGACTCTTAACCCCAGAATTTTTTCTTTTAATTATCGCTTTCAACTTAATGAGCGGGAAGGTCTTTGCTGTCTTTGCTGCCTTTCAGACGTTTGGTCCATATAACTTGTAACAGGAATCCATACCTCTACTTGGAATGCTTATAGCGGCAGATTCTCGTCTCGATGTAGCTGTCGGTTGTTTTGACGTCACTATGCTAACTTAACAAACAACTACGTGGGATGGGATATTTTCTCTCGTAGGCGGGGCCGAAGCCGTCAGAGTGATCTTACCATACGCGATAAGGCATTCCGAGTAGAGGTATGGATTCCTGCTTGGAAGTATTGTCAAAGCATTTTAAGATCCCATTACAATTTCTTTAGGGATAAATAATAATATTAATAATCTGAAACAAATGCGCATGAACATACAATCGTCTTCATACCATAGTTCGTTAGTATTATTATAAAAGTGTGTCAGTTATTTGAAATAACGAGGCAGCTAGATTGTATGCTGGAGATGGTGATCCACAACATTAAGGGGCTTACCCGCTTCTTTTTAAGAACGTTGCATGACTAGTGCTCGGTGACACGTTTCAGTGCTCCTCTGTCCGAAATCCACCCACAATGGCTGACAGTAAAATGGAACACACGGTCGCATTTATGTCGAACATAAAACGATACGGTAGAACCTTTCATTTTAATGAATTTTATGCGGCCCATTATAAATGTCCCTTCTGAGAAACATTTGAGCTTATGGGTAGACCAGAATAAGCTTTTACATAAAGCTCCACTAATTCTAGTGGAAGTAGCCAAGTTTATTTACTTTAAATGCTAGATTTGATCTTTTCAAGATTTCGAGGTCATTTTGTAATAGTTCAGTTTCAGTCATTTAACTTGATGGAAAACTACCAGGAATATATACATTTAATTTCTGACTGTTTTTGGGGAAATTAACCTTGAAAGATATTACGCGGAGGATTTCGTTTAATCTTGACAGAATATCAGACAGATGAAGTTTAATCCTCAATTCTTAATTAGTGTTATATTCCACATTTTCTTCGGCATTAATTCGATTTTTCAAAACTTTCAAATTGACTGTGACCTTGATTTATGACATATCGTTATTTTTTCCTACTGGGAAAAGGTAACCAATTCTATATATTGGTAAGGTTTCAAACAGGGATTTTACAAAATAATATAATGAATTTTAACGCGTTATATTTTGACACATCTATAAGCGCATTAAAAACACGTGATAAAGAAACTTCCCAGATCCTACGTTTTTATGAATACCTCTCTCCTAAGAGGCATATTTCAAACTTCTATTCTTAGAAATATTATTTTATTTAAAAGAACGGAAACCGATAATTGATGAATTAAACTTATTTTATTTAGATCGTTGTACGAAATATATCATTAACTACTCCACTTTTAATTACTAAAATTGTGTTCAGAATTAGATAAAATTTTGGAATGATAGTTTGTTGCTCTAAATGGAAGCTAGAAAGTTCATTATTGGGTAGCAAAGTGTACCCGACATGCCCATTTTGTGTTTCGCAGAATCCTAGGGCAAATTCTTATCATCATATTTTTACATTGTCAGTGGCATTTTGAAGATGATTAAATTTATTTTAAATACCCATTTAAAGACATAATGGTAACAGATATCCGATTATTCGAAACTTAGCTAAATTTATCTTTAGCCAACCGACAGATTTTGAGCAGATTTCAGATGCCTCACAGTTATCGAATTTACATATCTCTATTAAAACCCTTTCGTAATGTTAATTATTGTTTAATTTCATTTGCTTTAAACAATGTATCAGATAAAGCTTGAATTCAGATTGTTGGGTTACGGAAATATAACTGATCTGACTAACTGGTTACTCTCAGGTCTCTGATAATTGCTATATGAATAACCTGATCAGTTGGCCGTTGGAAGAACCCGCTTAAAACTTTGCGCGTGAAACGTGTTCAGGACATCATGTTAGCGACGCTGTTTATTATTATTTTGAGCTGATATTTTTATCTTAATATTGGTTCGCTAGATAAAATGATTGCTCTGGAGTAAATAGCGTACTTGGTTAGAGTTAAACATTAACATGAAGTGAAATAAATTGATTTGTCAAAATTTGGAAAAGCACTGTTGGTCAACACAAGTCGCAAACCAAGTTGATCTGCGTGAACAAAGAAAATATTTTCAAAACGTGTTGGCCACAAATATGCTGTTTTTATGACCGAGGCTTAGTGCCAATATTTAAGTCGAACAATTTTTGTACGAATACTTTTCATTAAACAAAACTAAATGGTAATATTAATATTAAATACCTTTGTTAATATAAATTGAGATATTTTGTAGTAGAAGAGGGATTTTCTTAATAACTAAGGCGGATTGAGGTCAAAGGTTAACACGATAAATGCTACGTGTTATGCGTTTTGAAAAAATGGTTGTTCTCTGATGAATAGGCCTTAACATTTGGCTAAACCGTACGGGCAGAAAAGCAAATACTAGGAACCAAGATCTAAAAAGTAAGAAATTGTCGGAGGTACCTTAACTTTAACAATGCAAGGAATAACTGCGAACTTTACAGGAATTTAATTATCAATTTGTATTTTATGAAAATATCGATATATTACATTTATACCACCAAAATGTTTTACAAAACACGAAAAAAGTTTTCAAATACGACACTGATTTGGAGTTTAAGAAAACAGGGCAATTTCTGCAATATTACGAAGCTCATTTTAAAATCCAGGGTCAAATTTGGATTATATAAGAATGTTGGGTACTAATTTTCAAAAAAATAAACGTGAGCAAAAGAAATCAGAAAATCCAGTCATTTTGGGATTCAAAGAGGGTATCTTTATTTGGCCAATGATTTGGGCTATACACTCTTTTTTTGGGATTTTTTATGGGCGCGTTCATGTTGAGTTTACTCCCCTTAACCCCCATTCTTCATATCCTGGGACCAAAGACCCGAGCCTAGACGGTAGACCCCCCACCGGTGGTTCCAGGTAATGGCCGACTAGCGGGCGGCCAAAAAGAGGGGTCGAAAAGACCGCGAAAAAGAGTGTATAGGTTCGATAGACATTCTGGAGGAGTTTCTCAAAAAACATTTATCTAATTAACTCGCGTAATTATCTTTTATCCGCACTTACCAGCGAGAGTGTAGTTTTTGACTTGAGTCAAACATTCCTCTTCTGGAGACGGGGCGTTCGTCACGATTAAATCCATTTGCATCGTCTGATTGACGATGGCCATCGCGAGCGTAAAGGGTAAAACAACAACACCACAGTGACAGTCGGACAATGATTCCAAAGAATATCTTCCCGAGTCGCGGTTTCGGTGCGTTTGAACGTATAGCTTTCTCGGGCTATTGGCGGAGCGCTACAAAAATCAATCCTCTTTCTGGGAGCGGAGCTCGCAGAGTGAATTAAAAGCCCTCGCAGCGGAATCCTCGCTGTCGTCCACGCGTTTGAAACTGCCGCCGAAAAGCTGCCAGAGTTCCAATCCCCAATACACCAATACCAAAAGTGACATAATTACCAAAAGTGTGTCAATCGTACCTATTTCTTAATGAATGTTACGAGCGAAATACAAGTTGGGAGTGGAGAAGGGAAAGTATGCCTTGGGTAGGGAAGGAAGATAAAACCAACAAAAAACGCCTCGTAGTGAGTAACGGAGGAACGAAGTAGCACTGGTCAAAGTTAGTGTATTTTTTTCTTTTTTGTCGTTCTGTGGAAGTGCTATCGCCATCTACCTACGATATCATACCATAGACTAAAAAAAGATCCAGAAAGGCGAAAATAAATAGTCTTTTATGTGGTCGATCTCGAGTCGAGCATTCATTAAACCTTTAGCATACGAAAGTACAGGGATTGTCACACTTTTGGCAATTATGTCACTTTTGCCAATACGCATATAAGAAGGGAGAAGACCCTTTTACAGGGGTACCACCATTGTGTATAAATTTTTAATAATCTACTTGTTACTAGAGGGCGCCATCAGTTCCCAATCAGAAATATCAAAAATTATAAAACCCACGAAATTCTAATTTAAATTGTGGTTATTTAAAAGCTGAAATTGTGAATAACTATATTTTCTAAAATATTTTATGTACACTTTCAGCTTGAAATAGCACTTAAATTATTATAATTATATAATAAATATAATAATTTAATTTTTTTTTCTTCAAATTTTGCGCTAAAATATCCACACTGGCGTCATCTAGTGTAGAAATACGAAATTAAAATTTTATACTCCATGGTGGTTTCTAAATGTTTGTTTCTCTGTATGTAATACGCGAATTGGTCTAATAGAAGAGAATGTTTCGTCGATGTATTTTAAAGCTAACGTGGAATTTGTTCACTGATACATTTCTTAAGAACTATTAAATTTAACGGAGTTCAAACTCAGTCATCTTAAGTTTAACTTAGCTTCAGATTTAATTTTCTTCTTTGGTGGAATTAATAGACATTTTAAGCGGCAATTCAATAAAGCGAACGAGTGTACTTCGTACGTGATAAAGCTATACGAGGGATCCGACATTTGCAAATTTTACGTACGGATTAGGAATCTCAAAGTAATTTCAGAAATCCAAAACTGATTTTGAGATTTCAGAACACAACTTTCGTGTTGATTTCTGTTTTATTTAGGTTCATTTTGAGATTTTGGGACTAAGTTTCACCCTGCAGATTTCAGGATTTTCAAGTTGATTTAAAAATTTCTAAAATCATTTTTCTCGACATTGAACGGTATTGGTTACGAATTTCGGACCCCTCGTTACGTCTACATTAGTAAATTCCTACAAGTTTCTCCTAGACGTTGTCGACTGGTGGGTTAACCTCTCTACTGCCAGGTATGGTTGAGCGAAAATATTGGTTATTATTAAGACGTTTATGAAATATCTTTTTCGATGGAACTATTCATTTAGCCTTAAAATGAACAGAGGAGGAAATTATTATTATTATTATTATTATTATTATTGTTATTAATACTACGCTTGATGATGTAAAACGTAAATATTACTTTACGTAGGGATATTAACTTATTTGTAACCCATGTTCTCCAATGTAACAGTTTTAGAAAATCACTTCATGGTTTTGTTCACACTGCACTATTTGTTCACCCCCAAAATTAGTGGGAGCTTGCCAAGGCCTAAGGTGGTGTCTTTAATATTAGCCTAGCTGATTATTATTGTATTTCAAGCGTTAACATTAACGGTATGGGAAGATTTTTAACATATTATACATCATCATCATACTTCTTCATTAATTATAAAATAAGACTATGATTATTGAATAGAACGTTTGAATTTCCAAAATATGGTTTAAAAAATGCTAAATTATCATTGGTTGGATCTGCTATCACGAGGAGATTAAATTTAATTAAAATTAAGTAATGCGACAGCCTCAAAACACTCTAGCACTCCCATTTCAAATTTGTTTATCAAGAGTCACGTTTGATTTCAGTTAGAGTTAACTTTATTGCCCTTGCTTTTTAATAAAAGAAAAAATAAAGTTGTTAGTAATAGGCACATTCTTCAGTCGTGATTCTTAATTAAATTTCTCTGACCATAAGCTGAGAAACTTGTCTTGACAACTGCTCTCAAGTGTTGATGAAATTTACCAACAGCCTAGAGGCACACGAACCAATATATTCTTTGTTGGTAAGCGTAGTTTTCGATCGCGTTGAGAAAATTACTAAAATAAGAAAACGCTTTACCTACTACAAAATATGTCAAATTAAATAAAAAGAGTTATTTTATATTAATTTTATCATTTATTTTTATGCAATCAAAAGGATGCCTTTTAAAATAATTAGATTTTAATATTTGTATCTTAGCATCCGTCACAAAAATGGCCAGTTATTTAAAACTTTTCCAACAATAGAAATTATTGGACTAAAATAAAAAAGGTAAAAGGCACTTCAATAAAACATCTTCAAGGAAATTGCCAAGAAGTAATATTTCTGTGAGCCAGGACCTGCAAGTTATTGTTAATTTGGTGCTTATTGAAATATCGGAAACGATTCACCTGTTAACAGAACGCATGGTCTTTGCTAAGCCTTAATATTTCAAAAGAGCTACCTGGTTAAAAGGAAACACTTGTTGCATACCGTACACGTAAAAA
This sequence comes from Leiobunum rupestre, assembly GCF_980474605.1. Classification (NCBI taxonomy): domain Eukaryota; kingdom Metazoa; phylum Arthropoda; class Arachnida; order Opiliones; family Sclerosomatidae; genus Leiobunum; species Leiobunum rupestre. The sequence continues at coordinate 49,870,528 of NC_143393.1, forward strand.
GTTTCCATTATTTTAAAAAGCACTATATAAACCGTATCTTGCAGGTCCTGGTTCTCGGAAATGTTACTTCTTAGCGATTCTGAACGTTTATTTTTAATAACGGCACGCGACGCACGCTCGGTGTCACGTGTTAATTGAAACTTTCCATCAAGCGTGCGTCGCGAGCCGTTATTAAAAAGAAATGGGAAAGCTCGCCTATTGTTGTGTATCATAGTTGGGGTAAACATCTTTATCATTGGCCAATACCACGCTTCAGAAATATTTAGCATACATGTGTCTTCCTTTTATATACAAATCTTAATTAGTATCTGCTTTCGGGAAACCGGTCACAGATGGCACCTCGATAAACTACATTGTTTTACCTAGGAGCAACAAACAGAAGGAGAACGCAGCTAGCCTATAAACACGCTAACGAAGGGTTGTGTACGAATTTCATTGGACAAGCATCACGAGCCTTTACGCTGAACGTTTTAGGGTCGGGGGGAAGACAATTTCCGAATTTTCCCCTTCGGACGGCAGCAGGCGCTAAAGCATCTAGCCAATGAAAAATGTACACAAGAAAGTCCACGACTTTGGACGGGTTGCGTTCTCCTTGTGTGGGGTGTTGTGTTTGTTGCTCCTAGGTTTTACATTGTTTTCTTAATTTTAAATACAATTGCTAATTAAATAGATAAAATGTCAACTCCAAACCAGCGAAAAAATAAAATGGCCTACCTTTTTAGACAAGGAATGGTCGGTATGGATGTAGAATTAAAGGAAGATAGTTTGTATACCGCGCATTAGTTTTCTTATCGTTTCGGGTATGAGGTTACACTGCTAGTAGTGACTATATCAAGAATGAATTCAGGTATATAAGAATATGAGATTCTTAGCCCCATCCTCGTATACTTTGTAAAGATAAATCGTGTGCTTTAAATGTTTCTCTATGTTTACATTTTGTTCTTAAAGAGCATACGAATTTACCCAACGAAGTATTTTTAGGTACCTCAATGCATTCTTGATTATATAGACTATTGAGACACATTTATAGAATTTGTAGATTTATAATATCTGTGAAATTCTGTAAACTGAATTAATATGTTTGAAAATCCAGCAGATAACTGAACTTTGTGCATTTGTGTGAGTTCGAATAGCATTCTGATTTCAAAATAATGGGAAAATGAGAATCACTTGTGCACTGATGGTACTATGGAATTTTCGTGACTCCCAAACAACTACATTTTCGTCTTTCTGAGAGTTCGTTTGGTGTGATTGCAGCCCGTAACTGTAGTCTAATTTGTTAATTACAAATAAGTATTATCAGAAGCATATAATATTTATCTTAATTATTTATCTCACTCTCTATAAGTGATGTTAATGTTATACGTACCTTCGCTGGCGATTTGGTGGGAAGTTTGTGCTGATTGGAATGTGGAAAGGTAAAGATTTAATTTTGATAACTTGATAAGAGATAAATGATCTGTTACAACTTCTGGAAGAACTTCAAATTTATTTTTCGAAATTACTGAAAATCAGTAAAATAGTAAATTGGAGAGGAGGAGAAAAACATAGTCCACGGTCTATAAAGAATCTTCTGATAAGCGTCGTTACTAAATTGACGGAACTTTACCTCGGGCAACAGCAGGATGATGACCAAGAATTATGAAAGAGCCATTTTCTCGCCCCTAAGAGGATTAAGCTAGCGCAAAGTAAAATCCCCCATCAGCTGCGACGGATGTTGAAGTGCAAGGCTTCGAAGGCCGAGCTTAGCTCCGAGCCACGCTCTGTTTGGTGTTTGTACGGCAGCTAAAGAGGGTTTCCCATGGAGATACAACGGCTTAGAAAAGGTAAAGAAGAACTTTTCTTTGCTAGACTGCTAAGACAATATTTCCCGCCCTACGGCGTCTAATTTTCTTATTGCAAAAAAACAATAGACTTTTTTAGTTAAAATACGCTGTTGGGAAATTTGCATATTATAATTTGTAATAACCCGGTTGAGGGATTCACGCGAAGAATAATTGTCTATTCATTTGAACGCAATTTCTGAGAGGGTTACGAATGTAAGACATTTGATGTACAATTAACGAGTAAGTAGAAATAATTATGTCTGGAAATATCGGAAACCTTTGAGAGATTTTGGAACTCTTGGGAATATTTGTGAGATATTTTAACTATCGGGAATTGTTGTGAGTTATTTTAATTATCGGGAATTGTTGTGAGATATTTTAACTATCGGGAATTGTTGTGAGATATTTTAACTATCGGGAATTGTTGTGAGATATTTTAACTATCTTAAATTGTTGTGAGATATTTTAACTATCGGGAATTGTTGTGAGATATTTCAACTATCGGTAAGTTTGAGATATTGGAAATTTCGGAAATATTTTAGACATTTTGGAACTATCGGGAATATTTGAGAGATATGGGAACTACAAGGAGTATTTTAGAAATACTGGAACTATCGGGAATATTTGAGTGATGTTGGAACTCTCAGAACTATTTGATAGATATGGAAAAATATCGGAAATAATTATAATAATTATCTAGGCTAATACTCCAGGCACCACCTTAGGTCCTAGTCATCTAACGACTTTTAATGCCATTAATTCAGGTGGCTGAGTTTTACTGCGTAGGAAGGTGGTTAAAACTCTTCACGCAACACGAGTCCACTAACCGTTAACCTCAAAACTTTAACCTCAGAACGTTTTTGTGGCAGTTGAAACCAAAGGACTCGGGTTATTCCTCTTAAACCAATATTTGAAACATATTTCAATTATCTCAAATATTTACGATATTTTCAATATCTCCCAAATATTTGGAAAATATTTAAAATATTTGTTTTAGAGGTTTTTTATTGTAAGTATCGGAAATATTTGAGAGATATTGTAAATATCGGAATGATTTGTGATATTTTGCAAATATCGTAAATATTGGAAATATCTTAAATATTGGAAATATTGGAAATATCGTAAATATTGGAAATATCTGAAATATTGTAAATATTGGAAATATCGTAAATATTGGAAATATCGTAAATATTGGAAATATCGTAAATATTGGAAATATCGTAAATATTCGAAATATCGTAAATATTGGAAATATCTTAAATATTGGAAATATCGTAAATATTGGAAAAATTTTCAATTTTGGTAATATCGTAAATATTCGAAATATCGTAAATATTGGAATTATCTTAAATATTGGAAATATCTTAAATATTTTAAATATCGTAAATATTGGAATTATCTTAAATATTGGAATTATCTTAAATATTGTAAATATCGTAAATATTGTAAATATCTTAAATATTGTAAATATCGTAAATATTGTAAATATCGTAAATATTGTAAATATCGTAAATATTGTAAATATCGTAAATATTGTAAATATCGTAAATATTGTAAATATCGTAAATATTGTAAATATCTTAAATATTGTAAATATCATAAATATTATAAATATCTTAAATATTGTAAATATCTTAAATATTTATAAATATCGTAAATATTGTAAATATCTTAAATATTGTAAATATCGTAAATATTGGAAATATCGTAAATATTGGAAATATGGGAAATATAGTAATTATTGTGAAGTAATATCGTAAATATTGTGGAGTTAAATTCGTAAATTGTGTGAAAATGTTTTGTAAATATTGTGAAGTAATGTCGGAAAAAAGGGATATCAAATAATACATTGAAAATAACAAAAATATTTTGAAACCAGAAATGTTTTGTACATTTTTTGTAAGTAGGCAGCTCAGGCGATACTTTATATGCCAGGAATGAAGTACCCGTTTTTTAGTGGCGTCCCAGTACGTCGTTCGAATTACACATTCCAGCCTCGAGTTATTTGAAACGCAGTTATTTGGAAAAGGAGAGTACAAATTCGTTAAGACTTGTAGTTTTAATATAAAATATGGCAAATCGATTTTTTGCGTGGTTGAGTACCGAACATTTTCCTCAAAATCTTCAAAGAATATTTTTGAATTTCTTAGAGTTTATAGCGAATGAGAAATTCTAGAAATAATTCGTAATTTTAAATTGGCATTTCTTCTTGTTTACTGTTGTTTTTGCCTGACTTTTAGAACGCTTTCCCAGCTCTCCCACTACCGAGCTAGTGAATTCGTTCATAGGCTTGACTGCACTATCTTAAGAACAAATTGGAAAGACCAATTAGATCGTGAAATTTGTCTCTCATCTTCCAATATCCATTTTCTTTCTGAATGTTATTGAACTAACACTTCAGTGTTTGTGTGTATAGCCAACACTAGATTTCTCCAAAAAAGTGGAATTTTTAGATATACACCAATTGATATATCTTTCTTTACTACATATTTTTGAAAGTCTTAAAAGCAATTAAAGCAACTGTCGGCTCTATCATTGCCACCTGTATTATGAAAAGGCCCCTGTTATAAGAGATGGCCATGAATCTATCCGAATCTTCGAAAAAAATTAATTTCGTGGAGAGCGTGGAGCCATCTATTAATGGGAACGGAAGCTAAAATTCAAAATAGCGAAACAATAACGTCGTCAGAGAGCCATTATAGAGTATTATATTTAGACCACTTTTACTCTACTTAGTGAACTTTAACCTAAATTATATATCCCATATAAAATATATTGTAAACAATTACTATAATTGAAGTTATTGACAAATTTGCAAACGAGCCAATCAACGCGAAGCATACTTTTTTGTCCCGCCTTTTGGGTCAAAATGTAGCTTCAGCATCTTGTTTTGATTTCGACGCTAGAGACATCTGTTGAAAAAAGAGCTACTATAAAATATTTTGTTTTGTAAAGAATTGGTTAGTTGAAAGTGTAGTAAATTTTCGTGTTAGCTGTTAGTCGTATTAGCCACGTGCAACATTACAATAGGATAGATTTATACGGTATTTACTTTATAATAATTAATTAATTAAACATAATTTAAAAGATAATGCCAATCACCTATACTGATCCCAATACATCGCTACGTCACTTATGTCGTGGAGTCTACCTCAGCAGGAAAATAATGATATTCAGTTACGCCCCTTGAGTTGGGAATAAATAGAGGTACAACTAAATCTGGCTGGCGCGGGACCAATTTTGTTCAATTAGGAGACTTTATCAACTTTATCGTTCTACCGTGGCGGCATCTGTCTCTAGTGATGGAAACTATATAGCAATTGAATTTTTTCGCGAATCTGATGCGAAATTGAAATGTATGATTACTCGTAACAAACAAAACTTGAAGTTGTTTAAAATAATTTTATTCTGTCAACACGATCCTTTTTAACTCAAGTTACGGTGAGTTAGCTAATAATTATTTATTTTTAGCCATATAACTTTACAAAATATAGATGGCGCTACCACCTTATTATAACGATGAATTTCGTACAATCTTATCAGAACAGGTCCCACGTAACCATGGCAATCGAAATCGTAATTGTAATTCTAGCAGTATTATTCCCAATTCAATGGTTACGCCTTTATAAAAATACCTTTTATCGTTGCAATTCACCCTTTGTTGTCAATGCTTTTATCCGCTCTTCTCCTACAAATTTTGACAGCTTTATTAAATTACGTTGGCTACTTGGGAAAATGCAAAAATTAGTTTAGATAGTCATCCTTTTGCTTTTAAATAGCCAATTAAGCGGCCATACCATTCGCTGCCACTACGAGTATACTTTCATATGAAGCGAAGCGAGCGTTACCGGCGAATCCAATGGCAAAATGTTTGATATCGTCGTAGCCATAGCACACCTTCATGAATTCTAACGAAATTTCGATTGCAACCGAGAAAATGTGCTTAGATGTAAACTTTTATTTGAGGGGTGAGGTATTCGAAGTTGAAGTTTATAAAGCGCGAGTCTATGGAAGCCTACAACTGCGTGAAACAAACTGGTAAAATTTGGGTGAAAATCAAGTAGCTTATCTTTTCCCGTTGCTCTTGATAGCGCATCTGATATTATTGAATTTGGCCAGCTTTATTTCGCGTGGGAGGTTAGCCAAATTCTAACGCGAGTCAGCCAACGAGCGTGGAATATGTGCATAAATTTAGCGAAATTTTACGTGCATATTTGTTCGCTTCACTGTTGGATCCGTAATCACCTTTATGGCCTCTTTATAAGTCATTTAAGGTACTTTAATAAACCTCCTCGTATAAAATTTACAAAGGCCAATTCACACGAGCCGCCATTTTTGTTCAAACACTGTTAAAGAGATAGTGTCAGAATTTTCTACGTATATGAAGTTTTTTCATCAATTATTGAAACATATATTAAAGAAAAATATAGTTATAAAACATTTGGTATAAATATAAATATTCATGATTAATTTCAAATTATAAAATAGAAAGATAGCGTAACTTTTTTTTATCACATACTGTCTACGTCATAAATAGGTTGATGTTTATTGGTTGATACTAGAGCGAGCTGGAAATAGAATTTTTAGGGGATTACAGGAGGAAATTTTACTCCCATCGCTTTCTTTTGATCCGAGTTTCCCGCTTTCGCACGCTTTAAGACCCTCATTCTATGGAAAGTAACGGAAAGATAAGCCACTTTTGTTGTTATTATTACTGCAGGAAGGAACTGCACAATACACTGTGGCGCCCACGGTCTTCGGTGCTTTCGGTGGCATCTTTGATCTTTCCGTAGAACAGAAATATTGTTATAATGACTACATATAAGAAATAATGATATAATTTATAAACAATACCTTGTTATCGATTTTTTCTTCAATTTCTACTTTGATAATAATATTTTTACACGTAGCCGGCTCGTGAAGTCGTGATTAGAGAATCTCGAACCACGTGGTCCGCGAGAAGAAAGTCAAAAAATGGGCTAACAAATCATCTACGCGATAGTAGAAAAAGACTACTGGAAATTCCCCGCCGCTCGAGCGCGCCGACATCGACCAAACTCATGACGTCAACAATATGTAAAGTTTGGACGCGGCTATTGAAATACCATTATTTTACATTAAAATTTTATCTAAATACTAATTGGAAGTGCTTATATGTATATGTATTCGGATTCAGGACTTAAAAATCTATCATAACGTGTAAGCCAAAGAACAAAATTTTAAATTAATCTGAGTTGGCACTATTTCTTTAATAATCAAATTACTAAAAAGGAGATACCCCGAGTTTTTCTCGCCGATTTTTTTCACACTCGGGGATTAAGTAGACCTTCATGAACCTTGAAAGCTCCTAAAGGGAAAAATTTCAATGGCCATTAGTTTGTAAACCCTTACGATTTTACCGAATTTTATTGTTTTTACCCATTTTTATCGATTTTACCCATTTTTATCGATTTTACCCATTTTTATCGATTTTACACATTTTTATCGATTTTACCCATTTTTATCGATTTTACACATTTTTATCGATTTTACCCATTTTTATCGATTTTACACATTTTTATCGATTTTACCCATTTTTATCGATTTTACCCATTTTTATCGATTTTACCCATTTTTATCGATTTTACACATTTTTATCGATTTTACCCATTTTTATCGATTTTACCCATTTTTATCGATTTTACCCATTTTTATCGATTTTACCCATTTTTATCGATTTTAACCATTTTTATCGATTTTAACCATTTTTATCGATTTTACCCATTTTTATCGATTTTACCCTTTTTTATTGTTTTTACCCATTTTTATCGATTTTACCCATTTTTATCGATTTTACCCATTTTTATCGATTTTACACATTTTTATCGATTTTACCCATTTTTATCGATTTTACCCATTTTTATCGATTTTACCCATTTTTATCGATTTTACCCATTTTTATCGATTTTACACATTTTTATCGATTTTACACATCTTTATCGATTTTACACATTTTTATCGATTTTACACATCTTTATCGATTTTACACATCTTTATCGATTTTACACATCTTTATCGATTTTACCCATTTTTATCGATTTTACACATCTTTATCGATTTTACACATTTTTATAAATTGCCAAAATTACAATCCGTGATTTGCCCATGCTATTTTACGTATATAAAGTTTCAAATAGCTTTTAAACCAGCTCAACGGAAGACCACGAATACAAAGTCTTTCCATTTTATTCAGTAGAATATTATGACTAACTGTATCGAACGCTTTTGCTAAAACGATAAATATCGCTTATGCTTTATCCCGAACGTTCATACAATTCAGCACATGTTCGTAGGAGGGTGGTGGCAAGCTCTTAATTCCACATTTTTAACTAATCTCAACAGCTGCAACCCCAATTTTTAATCCTTAAATGAAGAGTCTGATCAAGTTTATTGAAATCTTTGCTAATTCCTTATATTTTAAGGAGATTTCCTGAACAAAGTTTTGAGTTAAAACTAAAAGTGCATTCATCTTCAACAACAACCTAGGGTAGATGCACTCAAAATTAGGTTGCTATATACCCAAAGGGCTGATAAGTATCGATAAACAAATTGACGAGCTTCAACGGGCAACCAGAGAATCAAGGCCAAAATATAGTAACTACTATTTGCACGTTTTGGAGATAGAAGTTGGTTAATTGAAATGCTGGCTATAAATTTATAATGAAAACACGTTTAGCTCGGAAAATTAATCAAAATTTATGTGTGAGATTCAAAACTTGAGTTACAGAAGCGACAGAAATCTGACTATAAAGTTAATGTAACTTCCTGTTAGTAAATCCTCCTTAAATAAAATAATGATGCTTGTGAGTTTTAATAGAAATAAGCGTTTACTTACGCAATAATATTCTGATTTGGTTGCTATTTTAAAAACATTTATATTTAAAGTGCACAGTTTTTACCCTTCTAACAGCTATAATTACGAGCACTCCAAGATTTCTCAAAGCATTAGAAGGATATACGTATTGGGACAACGCCTACCTCAAACCTCGTAGCGCCACTGTGGCCGAAATTGGAACTATTTCCACCGAAATAAGCGTAATATCTTTAGTTCCTCATCTAAGAATTTTAAGCGCGTGCTTTGTAGTTGAGTGGAAATATTTAGATATTTTCTCGGTAGGAGCGCTGAAGGGCGTTGTAATTTGATGAATGAGGTTTTAGTTAATGATACCGTCCATGCAGTAGTTTATTTATCCAACATTCGTGTTTTAAAATGCTTTTAAATTTGTACTTAACGGATGATTTCGGACCTGCCATATTGTGGCCCTGAGTCCAACCCTTTCACCGTTTCCTCGTCTTCTGGTCTCTCCGCAACGGGCGTTCTACTCCACCTTAGGTGTCCAGTGCAAAGGCCCTTTTCATTGAGGCCTTAGGCTAGACGCCCACTGGCTCTCCGTTTCGTATCCGTTCTGCCTTCCACAAGGCATTGTCTCCGGTACGAAGCAAAGGCTTGTGGAAGCTAGGACGGAGACGTTAAGAAGAGCAGTGAGCGCCTGGCCTTATCCTTCCGCCGGAGCCCGGTCCACCTCTCCGCCTCCCTCTTGTAGCGCCGATAAACACACTTCATTTGAGGGAAGCCCGCGGAAGCGAGTCCTCAAGATAAACTTTCACTGTATTACCAAAGACGTTGATTAAAACCGAAGACAACAAATTATCTTTCAGGTTCGAGTTTGGCCCTTTGCGAAAGGGACGCGGAAAGAGAGACGTAAAGTAGTCGCTGATAAATCTATTTTTGTTGTTTAAGGTAGTATGAAGGGTTTTGAAAATTGGGGCTAGTAAGTGTTGGACCGAAATTTCGTTTCACATTTAGCCAGTTCTGAACTCTGGTATGCTAGCAAGAATGTTTTTATTTCTACTTAGGAATAATGACAAGGATGAGTCGCTATTTTGTGGTGCTGCCAATACTCGTCATGCTCGATAAGTAAGCTCCTTACCCTTAAAACATTAACGTAGCCTGGTATCTTATTGGTTCTTTAACAGTGACGTCTTCCGCAGTTGACGTTAGTCCTTCCTTCCTGTCGTGCCATGGCGAAATTCGAAATGATCCCAGAAGATCGTCGCTATATAATAATACTATATAATATAATAATCAGCTAGGCTAATATCCAAATCCCCAGCTTAGGCCTAAGTCATCGAGCGACTTTGAAAGCCTCTAATTCATGTGGCCGGGTTATATTGCGTAGGCGGGTGGTTTTCGAGTGTGCTCTACATCTTACTCATTGAAATTTTTCGTCTACCACTTAGCCTTCAAAAACTACAATTTATAAAACCGTGAAATACTTCACGATTTTTCTGAAATTCACAAATAACAACGACCGCCACCGAGAGAGTACATACTAAAAATTTCACATTTCTAGAAGGTATAGTGTTTGAGAAAAATGCCTGGGCCGATCAAATGAGGACAACCCGTATATAAGTGGTTTAAATATAATAATAATCAGCTAGGCTAATACCCAAGGCACCACCTTAGGCCTAAGTCATCGAGCGACTTTTAAAGCCTCTAATTCATGTGGCCGGGTTACATTGCGTAGGTGGGTGGTGGAAAGCCCTTCATTGCACGCGAGCCAACAGCTCCCAGCACTTACTACTACCGATAACCTCCACAAGTTTGCACTAACTCGACAAAACGTAGTAAATGCCATTTTCTTAAATTAGAGATTATTTTGATTTTCAGTAACCGGTCATCGACGAGTTTTATTGGTTGGGGTGGCGAAAGGGAAATTTTACAGTAGGTGTAAAATTCGCATTTATTCTCAAATTTAATACTAACTCGAAATTTTCGAAATTGGCGGTTACTTGGTTTTGACGTGAGACAGCCGAACTCCTCTAGAATGTATACCCTTCTAAGGTTGCAACTTACAATATAAATTTCCACAAATCCCGATAAATTACCTTTTACCACGTAAATTTCATGATTTAGAATTCCTATTCTGTTCGTTTTTTTAGTCCCACATAAAATATAAAAGAGGAATAGCAACTCAGTTGATTTATTAATATTTCCTAGGCAAACCTTTAAAACGGATAGAGATATCCTTTCCGTATATTGTTTGTAAAATTTCAACCCACAGGGCCACAACTAATAATAAGGTTTATTATCCCAGCCAAAACATTCACGATCCCTATTTACCATGAGCACAATACTCCTAGCGCCAGAAATGCCGAGCGGAAGTCTCAAGAATTACAGCACGCAGCGATAGGCGGAGAGGAGATCAATAGATCACGTGCTTGGAGAGTTGGTATATTTGTTTTTCTCGTCAGTAGCGGTAGGTGGCGTAACTACGTTACCGCCACGAAATAAATGTAAATTTCTATAATTTATTACATTTTCTTGAGTTGTTAAATAAAATGCGGAAAAAATTTCCACAAAATTTTCCGAAAATCGGAAAAATAAAAAAGTGAAATATAATTTACTTCTTAACGGTTTTTAATGTTTTTAACTTTTTATCGATATAAAAGGTCTAATAACAGTAAACTTACAACAAAACATCATATACTAACTCGAAATTTTAGAAATTGGCGGTTACTTGGTTTTGACGTGAGACAGCCGAACTCCTCTACAATTTATACCCTTCTAAGGTTGCAACTCAAAATATAAATTTCCACAAATCCCGATAAATTACCTTTTACCATGTAAATTTCATGATTTAGAATTTCTATTCTGTTAGTTTTTTCGGAGTCCCCCAGAAAATATAAAAGAGGAATAGCAACTCAGCTGATTTATTATCTCGAGGTTCTTTAGGCTTTTTAGCCTCCGGTAATATTGCCCAGGCAAACCCCTACCTTTAAAACGGATAGAGATGTCCTTACCGTATTAATTGATGTATAGTTTTTAACAATTAGCAAAAAAACCAAACAATTGAGCCCTAAATGTGAACTATCTTTCACGTAACTTGAATTGGGTCATGATGAGAGTCAATCAATGAAATAACGAGATAGGATTACGTTAGTGGCTAGTTATAAGTGACGGCTAGAATGAATTAAAGTTAACAGTCACAAAAATAACCTTTTTATTTGGTTTTAGAAAGGATTACTCTAGAAAGGGTCGTTACTCACATAATCTCTGTTACCTTGAATACGTTCTTGATAACGACGATCAGGATTCCCAAATTAAAATTAACTTATTTTTGTATTTTTACAAATGGTCGAAAAATTTATAACATACCTTCAAAAACGCTAGCACATTTTATTGCCCATTATTAAGAAAATGGGGTTGAAATATTAAGAATAACAAATATTTTCGAACAAAATAATAATCAGCTAAGCTAATACCCAAGGCACCACCTTAGGGTCCAAGTCATCTTGCGACTTATAATGCCGTTAAACAGATGGCCGGGTTACAATGCGTAGGAGGGTGGTAGCAACAGAGAGTGTAAAGATTATGAGAGGCGTCTCTTCCTATTCCCGTAACGTTAAAATTTCGTACAAGATTTTGAGAGCGCGCGCCCATAGGAGAGGTTACGATACTATCCGACACACGATGTCGCTACTGGAAAATTTTTAAATTTTGTAAACATCCGGAAAGTTTTTCATCAGTCATGGCTGTTAAACATAGTTGAATTATGCTAATTTAAAATTAATAAAATTCAATTTCATGAAAAATAAAGAAACGTAAGTACAAGAAAGCGGACTATTTATAATATTTTGATACTAAAAGAATTATTTGTTTGATTAACCAAGGAAATTCATTGGAAATTTTATGAAATGGCCGAGGCTTAACGAGAACAGAGCGTTATAAATTAAAAAATACGAGGAAACATTGAAGTTGGTAAAATGAGATTAATGTGGTATTTTTAACAGTTTCCTATCTAATTTTTTCTGGGTTTTCATGTATTCATGGTTGAGATCTTGTTTCTTAAGGGAACTATGTATGCAGAATTCTATGAAAAAAGATATCATGTTTTGGTATGCAGTTGCACATGGAGAATCTTCATTAGCTTTAAAATATTTCTTGTCAATTCTTTGAATGATGAATCTCTCCAAACGTCCTTTAATATTTGTCATGTGCGATAAAAGCTTAAAACTGGTGTCAAATACTTAATTCATTTGTCTCCGTTACAAATTTAAAGAAACTATCAGTTGGTACGATGAGGCTGCTGAGCAGCTGATAGAAGAATTCTTTGCTGTTTTGAAAGCTTTAAAGTAAAAGAGCAGATTTGTTGGGTCTACAATTGGATTGTATTTTTTGAGTTGACTTATGCAAGAAGAGCATTGAAGGTTTGAGTAGCAGCGGTGAATTAGATATTCTGAAATGTAACTAAGAACATTTTGTTTTAGCAGGTTTGGACTTCCAATAGAATTACAAAATTCTAAGTCTTCATCGGAACATTGTCCCTGGCTTTGCGAGACTACAAGATTTTCAAAATTAGAATCCGGTGGTTTCAAGAGATTATTCACAGAGGCAGCCCTGTATGCAGCTCGAAATTGTTGTGGATTGGGATGATCACGGACTCGCGGTTGCCTCCTTTCTGTATTATAGATCCAAGAAAATTATTTACAAAATCTTGGCTAATCCTGTCCGTTAATAAAAACTTAAAACCAAAATTATCCTTTAGATCTTCCCAGAGGAGTAGCAAGGCTTGAATTGAAATTACCATTTTCTGAAATTTCCAATGGTGTAGAGTCATTAAGACTGAAAATTGTTGGCACAGCGGATGGTGTGAGCCTATTTTTAGTTCTAATATTCATGAAACTGGCATCAATGAAATGATTCGCGCAAATTATATGGTTAACGCGTAAATATTCCGTAGTTTTATTTGTAAGCCCATCATTATTTACATATTTCAGCCACAAAATAGAACTAAACTTTATATTAAGTTAATATGCCAATAAGCCTATCTAATGAAAATGCGAATTTACCAGTCTTTTTCCTTTGGAAACTTAAAAAAAGATAAACAAGGATTTCTTGTTTTCGATATTTTACAATTTAAAACAAAAGAATATACCCCAGACCTACTAAATTATTTAAAAACCTTGTAAAACTAGCATTAAAAATCTGGAAAGTTTTTGCGTCTCTTTTAAACCTAACATCGAAACGCACGCGCTGTGAGAACGGCGCCACTGGTGGCGCCATCGCTCTTACGGTAGTAGTGGACATTTTTGGGGAAAAAAAGTTAGTACACTTTTTTGAAAGAGAGACGCCTCTCATAATCTTTACACTCTCTGGTAGCAAGCCTTTAATGCCACGCGAGTCAACTTACTATAACCGTTAACCTCGACAAGTTTTTTGGAATACTCTACAATGGTTCTCTTATGACGTTATTGTTTCGCTATTTTGAATTAAAATAATTTTTTTCGAAGAATCAAATAGATTCATGGCCATCAATAATGACAAGGGCCTTATTATAATACAGGTATCAATGATAAAGCCGACACTTGCTTTAATTTATTTTTGTAGAGCTCAGATTCCGCCATCTATTAACCGATATCGTCAAAATTTCACAAATAATTTAAAATAAAATACTACATTAATTTAGAAATACAGAATTTTTAATTAAACTAAGTTAAAAATTCTTTATTGCGTAAATAAAGTGGTTGTAATATATTTTAAATTATTACCTTATAAGTAAACTGCCGTTTACCCATATTTTTATAACTTTCGCAATTTATAACTATTTCTAAATATACTTTTATTATAAACTGTGACGAAAATGATAATTCTAAAATGAGTTCATTTTTATATTATTATTTAAAAATTATTAGGGTTACATTATTTGTAAAACTAAAAATCTTAATAATATGAATGAAATGTAAATAATATGCTATAACGTATTTATAAAAGTAAATTATTTGTAATAATTAATAAATATAATAAGACTAACGAATGATGGCGCTCGAGACCTAAAACAAGATGGTGCTGGGCATCGGTATAACAGCTTAACACTGGAGCTATAAGCTGCAGTCCCAGGTTCTTCTTTGCGTATATTAGTTCATGATAACTATAATTATCCCTGTAGCAAAAGTTGCTCGCTTCAGATTGAGTACGCTATTCTGATAGAAGCGAGCGCAATCTGTCTGAACGTAGCTAAGTCTATCGATTACACTGATATTTTCCAATAAGAGCTTACAGAGATACTAAGATTTAAAGCGTTGACATTAGAGGTTTGATTTTAAAACTTTAATTTAAACTAGATGGAGCCAATTTCATCCTATTTGCCGGAAGGAACTGAAAGAATTTTTAACACTTTTTGATGCGATGTTTTGTGTAAAAAGATAATCGCATGTTAAATTCGTCGCTAATAAAATAGTAAAAAAATAATTTTTTTCGTGGTTGCAAAGCAATTGAAAATTGCTTCGTTTCAGACTGGTGGCGCCATCTGTTAAAACGTAATGTTTTTAAAAAAATACCTCTAATGGCGTTACTTCATTGAAAGTGTCTTGTGCAAAGTGTACCGATTTATTAGATATTACACTTTTAAAAGCGAAAAGAATATTTTCAGCCGCAATAGTACATTTTGAAAATTTTGGAAGACAGTAGCCGTAAAATCTTCCAGCTTAAGTACCTTCCGGCGTTGGTTATTGGAGCCCTATAAAAGTAATTGTCCTCCCTGCGCCGAGAAAATACACCCCCGGGATAGCGAAGACCCGTTCTATAAACCGCAGAAACACTTTAAAGAAATTGGCTTCCAGTTAAGTACGGAGGTATAGTGTTTCGTCTATATTGTATCGGGAGATTTCCAAGAATCTTGGGAGCGCGTTAAAATTGATTTTAGTTGGAAGAATTCCCCTTTAAATGGAAAGCGATTCCAGTGGCTCCGTTTGGATTCCTCTTTTAAGTCTCTCCCGAAAGAAAACCGCTAAGGCCCGATTTATACTTCTTAGGTTCGATTCGGTTGACGTCGCGGCTTATTGTTATAAAACGAAAATTTTACTTCGAAATATTTTATTCACTGGAAATTTCCATTATAGATCTACTCTTTTAAAATGCCAAGAGCGGCCGTAGAAAATATAGAAAAGGAATAGCAACTCTAGGTTTAAAGAGTCATTGACTGAAAACGTTTGAAATGTGTAGATAATAATATTGTGTTGTAATTTGGAAAATGTTCCACTTGGAAAATTTTCCGGAAAATGACCAAGACCTTTTTCCGGAAAATCTTCCGTATTTTTCCGAAAAAAATAAAAATGGTTTTAATTCCATGATTAGTCTAATATATTGTTTGAATTTTCGCCTAATGTTTTTAATATTAAAGTAAAACTAAACCTCTAGACTAGTTTAAACTGATTAACAATGTAACACTAATGATGTTTTGTTGTAAGTTTACTGTTATTAGACCTTTTATATCGATAAAAAGTTAAAAACATTAAAAACCGTTAAGAAGTAAATTATATTTCAGTTTTTTATTTTTCCGATTTTCGGAAAATTTTGTGGAAATTTTTTCCGCATTTTATTTAACAACTCAAGAAAATGTAATAAATTATAGAAATTTACATTTATTTCGTGGCGGTAACGTAGTTACGCCACCTACCGCTACTGACGAGAAAAACAAATATACCAACTCTCCAAGCACGTGATCTATTGATCTCCTCTCCGCCTATCGCTGCGTGCTGTAATTCTTGAGACTTCCGCTCGGCATTTCTGGCGCTAGGAGTAGGGTGCTCATGGTAAATAGGGATCGTGAATGTTTTGGCTGGGATAATAAACCTTATTATTAGTTGTGGCCCTGTGGGTTGAAATTTTACAAACAATATACGGAAAGGATATCTCTATCCGTTTTAAAGGTTTGCCTAGGAAATATTACCGGAGGCTAAAAAGCCTAAAGAACCTCCGTATAATAAATCAACTGAGTTGCTATTCCTCTTTTATATTTTATGTGGGACTAAAAAAACGAACAGAATAGGAATTCTAAATCATGAAATTTACGTGGTAAAAGGTAATTTATCGGGATTTGTGGAAATTTATATTGTAAGTTGCAACCTTAGAAGGGTATACATTCTAGAGGAGTTCGGCTGTCTCACGTCAAAACCAAGTAACCGCCAATTTCGAAAATTTCGAGTTAGTATTAAATTTGAGAATAAATGCGAATTTTACACCTACAGTAAAATTTCCTCTTCGCAACCCCACCCAATAAAACTCGTCGATGAAAATAAAAATTATAAATTAATGATATCGGATTTAAAAAATGTCGTTTAGTCGAGTTAGTGCAAAGATAAAACTTGTGGAGGTTAACGTTAATTGTAAGTGTAGGGAGCTGTTGGCTCTCGTGGCGTGAAGGGCTTGCCACCACCCGCCAACGCAATATAACCCGGCCACCTGAATTAATGGCTTTAAAAGTCACTCGATGACTTAAGCCTAAGGTGGTGCCTTGGGTATTAGCCTAGCTGATTATTATTATATTTAAACCACTTATATATATATACTATCACGCACTTCCAACCGGGCCCCCAGGGATTGAGCTTAATTACGGTTCTAACTTCATTTCGGGAAGGTATAACTTTTGGCAAGTTTAAGCCTACTTAGCCTATTAGTTAATCAACAACTGCCCATTTCCGGTAAACCTTCTGGAAATTCGATGCTGTCCTATTTACAGTTCTGTCTTCAAAGTCGTGTTCTCAAAGGATTTATGTATTTTTAATAATTCAGAAATGGTCCTTTAAATTAACGCAAATGGTGGCTCTAGTACCTCGATGGCCCAATAGATGGCGTTTGTCCGACCGATGCTCAGTGACGAATAGTATCTTTTCGATTAAGTAAAAAAACGGTAAAATTAGAAAACTTACAAGCCTTTATTTACAGGTGGAGTGGCGAGGTGGTTAGCACGTTCACCTCGCAGCAAGAGTAGCGAGTTCGATCCCCAGCCTTTGGCACTGGGATTAATACACGGAACAACTCATTCTGCGTTGAGTTTTTAAGTTATCTCACTGCTAATTAGAGGGGTTTTCCTCGAGCTCCTCAGTTTCCTCTTTCCACATAAACTTGCTGAAGTAAAAGGTTATAGTGTATGGAGCTATTGGGTCGAGTGGCATGAAGGGCTTGTCACCACCCTTCTACCAATGTAACCCGGCCACCGGTAAAAGGCTTCACAAGTCACTAGTTGACTTAAGCCAGGGCCGGATTAACCCCAATATCTGCCCTAAGCAATTTAAGAATTTTGGTGCCCCCCCCCTCATATACATTATAAAAAAAATTAAAATTTTGAAATCAGAATGAAGTTCTTTTATTTCACTTAATTTTCTCTTATTTGAAAACTTTTCTCTTGCTCTTTTTATTTGCAAAGACTTTGATCAGATCTTCAAAATTAAACTTGCGTAGCACATCTGCTTCTATACTTAGAAGAGATAAGGCATGCAACCTGTCTTGTTGCGTACTCGCTCTGTTGGGATTTTTAATATTTTTCAACCTATTAAATGAGCGCTCAGCTGAACAATTAGTGCCCATTAACGTTAAAAATATACGAAATGATTTGACTATACTACCATTATTATTTCAAAGTGTTTTCCGAGTTAAATGTATTTACTGAACTGGGAGTTTTAATAAATAAAAATTTAACCAAAATACGTGACTTTAGTATATTTAGTATAGTCAAAACATTTCGTGTATCCATTTTGTTCCCGCCACCAGGCCTGCGGTATTCAATATATTTATGGAGGTAGTCGTTTTGACGCATTGCCGATGTCAGTTAGACGCTTCAAAGGAGTTTAGGGAAATACATACACTTCGGAAATGTCCGATCAAATTTTAGAAATAATAAATATTTTGTGTAATTAAGTATTATATATTTATACTGATATAGTTATTTTTTGATTTATATTTAGTTCCATAGTATCATTATCACATTTTTTTAGTTTCTCCTAATGGGTAATGGCCTAATGAATAAAATTTCGATGGTGCCCCTAATTTATATATTTCTTGATGCCCTAAGCAATTGCTTTTTTTGCCTAATGGTTAATCCAGGGCTGACTTAAGCCTGTGTGGTTCCTTGGGTATAAGCTTAGTGGTTTATTATTATTATATCGGAAATATTTGAGACATTGGAAATATCGGAAAAACTTGAGAGTATTGGAAATATCGGAAATATTTAAGAATATTGGAAATATCGGTGATAATTTTGGAAATATCGTGTTATTGTTATCGACTTAAGCCACATTCCCACTTTGCCGTGATATTGATTCAAAACGTTTCGAAGTATTTGCGTGAACTAGGCTAAATCGTTTTAAGCTGACTTAAACCTTTTTCTACCGCTAACGTGTGAAGGTAGCTTTACATTGTTCTAAATTGACTATTTTTAAAGAGTTATCCAGTAAATTCCTTCGTTGGCTATCCTGAGATAAAGTTTAAATATTTCTTAAAAGCATCCAAGGTGTTTACTTCGGAATCGCCATTTTCACTTAAATTTGTTTTAAAATTATCAAAATTTTCAACTTTATAGAATAAAATTTTGTTAATTTTAATTTTTTTTAATATCGTTATAATAACAGAAGAACGGTTTAAATTAAGATCAATTTTGGTAAAATTAACTACTCATTCTGGGATGTTTATTGAAACGTGAAAATAATACGGATGGCAAACAACGAAAACCTTGAACCAAGTGAAACTATTTTTAAATTTAATCCTTTGTGAGCATATTTCTACCTACCACCAGCACTGGAATAAAAGTAATTTCCAAACTTCTTCACCGCACGTTCGCGTTCCAAGAGTTCAACTAATTCCAAAAGTGGGGCGAACGCGAAGCTATTGTTCTACAGGAAATGAGGGACAATAGAAAAGGTTGAGACCACCGAAATTTTCCGAGTTTAGACACGGTATGATCACATTCCTAACTGACGACGTTAAAGATGATTAGGCTCCCAACAATAGACGATGCGCGATGGAAAATTCAAATTTTACAGCTAGGTTATGCAAAAATTGTAGGGAGTTTTAGGGGGTGAGTTGATAAGTATGCCTGTTTTTACCCATTTTCCAACGATTAGTTAAAAGAGCGCCAGAGAGCTTCAAAGTGTGTCCTACTAGTCCCTGGAAGTAGGCTGCAACAAGCGCAAAACCCAGCAGCAGGGAAATGCGAACACAAAGGTTTGGGTTCGTGTGATAGGTAAAAAAGGACTTTCTAAACAAATCGACGTAACCAGCGTAAAAAGGTAACTTAAACAGTATTTAAAGTCCCTGCTGCTTGGTTTTGCTCTTGTTGCAACCTACTTCCAGGGGCTAGTAGGCCACACTTGAAAGCTCTCTGGTGCTCTTTTAACTCATCGTAGGAAAATGGAAAAAACAGGCATACTTCTCAACTCTTCCCCTACAACTCCTCCTAATTTTTGCATCACGTTTTGAAACACCCTGTATATAAAAGAAAACAAAATATAACATAAAAAGTATCGTTATATTATTTGGTGCTTTGACAACTTTCGTCCTCACCATCACTGGCAAACATGTTGTCTAGATATAATACTATGTCGTCTGCTTTTAGTTTAAATGAAATGATCTTCTTGAGAGGTTTACTAGTCTTGTTCTCTCAATCTATCATGAAATGTTGTACTAAACGTCTTATATTACGTTATATAATATATTAATGAATAAGTTATAATTAAAGAGTGAATCTATTTATGTATATCAAATACAACTCAACAAGTACATCATGATCATTATTAACTACAAAGAAGGTGGAATGATTATCATTGGAACACGTCATATTAATAGTAATTTTGTTAAATTACCAAATTAGCATCAACATTAAAATGGTTTTTTACTATAATTAGATAACCATAATTAATCCTTCTTAAAGGGGAACGGTCAATATTTAACTAGTTAGATAGCCCTATAGCCCATTAAAATCTAAAATTTATGGCGAAAACCGCATAAAAAAATATTGAGTGGTTAATTTTTAATAAAATAAAGAAATTTCGGGAAATTGAAAAGTGCGCGTCCGCCGCGACACCTGCTGAAAAGTCGGTGAGACAGAAAAACAACGTAAAAGCGCGCGCTGCTGAAGACGCAAAAAAGTTGTTTTACACGCGCGGCGCGTTCCAGTTATAAGATACCTAAGCCTAAATTGCGCGATTTTATAAGTTAGGATAGTTAGGGGCGCTGGCGGCAGCCCCTAAGATGGCGGCGAAAATTCAAACCCAAACACCTGGCGTTATTTTTCGTTTCAACTTTTTGGGCCAAAAGCTATTTTTTCAAGACAAAAAAAGTTACGTGTTAGTATATTGAACGTCTTGTTAATCTTTTGATACGGAAATTAGGCCATATTTGGAAAAGCTTGACCGTTCCCCTTTAACATTCGTGCTGTATGGAAAAATAAAATGGTAGGACCAGGAATGAATTAGCTTGAAATTAGAATATAACCTCCTGAATTATGGAAGAAAAACCACGCCCACAATCTCTTCCTAGCTAAAAGGGGAAAACAGCTAAAGGGGGAGAGACACCGCTGAAGGCGAAGAATATCGGCCAGAAATCACGAAAGTAAAGACTGCATATATTATAAGGTATTAATTTTACCTGAGCCTATTAGATTTTAGTTCAACCGTGTAAACGAAAATGTTCGTTTTCAGTTTAACAGTAGTGAAACAAGAAAAGGTGGTTGCTTTGAACGGATCGCTCTAAAAATTCCATCTTAGCCTTTTGATAGTGAAAGCAATGGTTTTTCTCCCAAAGAATCGATTCCGTTTCTTGGACATACGCCAAACTTCATTTTACTTTTTGGATGGTCTGAAAATAGGCCCATAAAAGATTTCGCCCAGGAATAACTAGAAAAATGACGGTTATTGGCGTGATCTATCGACTGAAATCGGAAAATTGGATAACGTTATGATTTAAATCAAACACGTGAGTTTAATTTGAAAAGTTTCTTTGGATCATGCTAAAGGTTAGCGATAGATGTCCCTTCACTCTAAATTCCAGTTTTATCCCCCATTTTGATCCCTTTCGACATAGATCAAATCATTCACACACGCAAACGTACGCCCGTCCTGCTCAAAATTAAATCTTTTATTTATCCCTTATCTGAGAAAATCCTAAACTTTTGCCAATATTTTCCTGTGAACCCTTATTTGGAATTTCATAAAGACACTAGCCCCCTTCCGACATTTTGTTTCCATGGTTATATTTTCAATAGCACAAGGATTATAAGACAATGATAATTTATTTTGGTTATTGCGCAGGAATTTAATTCGAAGTTTCATTTAAACCAAGGAATACCTCTGCGTGTGGTGCCATACCAGAGTGATCGAGAAAAATCAGATCACCTCGGGCAGGAATCGAATCTACGACCTTTGGATTACCGTCCCAACGCCATTACCATTGAACGGTAACCCAAAGGTTGTAGGTTCGATTCCTGCCCGAGATGATCTGATTTTTCTCAATCACTCTGGTATGGCACCACACGCAGAGGTATTCCTTGGTTTAAATGAAACTTCGATTATAAGACATTTCCATTTTTAGGTCCACTAATTGTATGTTCCGTAAGGTCTCAGTGAAATGTTTTCTTTAGAAAACATAGTTATGAGTGAATATGTTACATATGTAAGAACTTAAACGCCAAGTTAGTGAGCGTCGACGGGAGAAACTGGTGTTAGGCCTAAAGGATAATTTTTGCATCGACGATAAAACATGGTTTTAAGCCGAACCGATATTTTTTGCGTCAATGAGAAGACATTGTCTTAGGCCTAATCGAGATTTTTCGTCGATGATAAAACATTGTCTTAGGCCTAACCAAGATTTTTGGCGTCGATGAGGAAACATTGTCTGAAGGCTGGTTTACACGGTCAGTATTTTCCTGGTTTTCTCTATTTTATAATTTTACCGCATGTTCCCCGTTGTTCTGGGGCACAGGAAAACGACTGGGCACACTGCACAGGGACAAAATTTGGCGCATTTTACCGCCGCGAGAGCTGTCGGTAAACGAGAAAACTGAGAAAAAATTTTGAAATATCTCTACATTATTTTCCCGATTTTTGTAAGCACTTTGAGCTTGACCAATCAGCGAGGGTTATGTGATATAAGAAGCGAATTTCAAAATCTTTAAAAGTAGGCTTACGAATTTTTGCGTCAATTACGTGACGGCCTGGGCCGACATTAGGTAAGGTGAGCGAGGCGACCGCCTAGGGCCCCACGCATCACAGTGCTTTCTGGGGGCCCCGCTTTCAGTGTAAAACCTTTTTGGGCTCCTATCTCATCTCTTGTAGTCTAGGGCCCCGCACGCTATAACACCGGGCCTGTGATGGTATAACGCTCGCTGATTAGTCGAGCCCAACGCGCCTCAAAACAAAGTCCTCCATTTTCCCGTTTACCGGCAGCGCTCGCGGCGGTAAAATCTGGAAAATATAGTCCGTGTGTACAGTCACTTACCCGTACACTAGGGCAACGCGAAAAAGTGGTAAAACTTGAAAATAGAGAAAGCCATGAAAACACCAGCATCGCGGCGTTTTTGCATTTTCAAAAATGAAAATTAAGAAAAAGCGAATCTGGTAACATCTAACTCATCTTTATTTCTGAAATCTGCTCTTATAGGAGTTTAAAGAGGGGGGTCTTTTATTCAAGCGCCTAGCAATTCTGGAAATAACTCAATTTTCGAAAACCCTGAAAATTCAACAGTTTTCTGCAACGTTAAATTTAAAGGCTCCGTCAAGCTCGAAAACACACCAAACTCAAAATATGAACTTTGGAAGAATTTAAGCCAAAAAAATAAAGTGGTTTTTAAAATTGGGGTAAAATTTTGTGGGGGTAGACATGACTTAATTTCAAATTCCCATTTCACACTCCGTCAAATTTGATCTCTGCTATACAGGGTGTCCACTAACAAATGAACCAGGGCGAATATCTCAAAATCTGTTTTAGGTAAGATTTTGAAATTTTCAAGTCGTATACAAGATGTAGGGGGAAACCTAATGCGAAAATGTCGATGACCTTGAACCATGTCTTCAAGGTCATCCAAAAACTAACTCGAGAACCGTAAGTGTTAGAAAGTTGGTTCCAATTAGAAAAGTGTACCACGTGACCAAAAGGAAGCCGAGAAATGCTAGATGAAAAACAAGGAGGTCGCTAAGTTGATAACATGTCGAAAGCGAGGTTCGGGAGCTGATAACTCTAAAGATACTCGTGTTAGAGTACTGAAATTTGCTACACATCCTCATCAGGATTGAGGGTCTTTAGTTTAAAATGACGTTGAATCACGTCTTCAAGGTCATCCAAAACCTAACGTGAGAACCGTAAGTGTTAGAAAATTGGTTCCAATTAGAAAAGTGTTCCACGTCACATTGTAGGAATAACTAGCTTTGATTCGATCGAATTTGACCAATAGGAAGTCCAGGAACTGTTTTTCAAAATCACAAAGGTCATTAAAATGAAAATTGAAAGAAAACGCACATAACTCGAAACCAATTCGTGTTACATCGAAATATGCTAGACAAACTCATTATGGTGATAGTTCATCAAGTTTGTAAAATTGGATGCGATCACTTTTCTAATTGGAACCAACTTTCTAACACTTACGGTTCTCGCTAGTTTTTGGATGACCTTGAAGACATGGTTCAAGGTCATTGAAATTTTTAAACGTAGGACCCTCAATCCTGATGAGGATGTTTAGCAAATTTGAGTACTCTAACACCAGTATCTTTAGAGTTATCAGCTCCCGAACCTCGCTTTCGACACGTTATCAACTTAAGGAACTTCTTGTTTTTCCTCTAGCATTTCTCGGCTTTCTATTGGTCAAATCCGATCTAGTCAAAGCTATTTGTACATAAAAAGGCATGTGGAACACTTTTCTAATTGGAACCAACTTTGTAACACTTACGGTTCTCGAGTTAGTTTTTGGATGACCTTGAAGACTTAGTTCAAGGTCATCGACATTTTCGCAGTAGGTTTCCCCCTAGATCTTGTATACGACTTGAAACTTTCAAAATCGTACCTAAAACAGATTTTGAGATATTCGCCCTGGTTCATTTTTTAGTGGACACCCTGTATTACGATAAGAGATTTCCCCAAGTTTACGCAGTGAGTGACCAAGCTCGGAGGAGCGCTCTTGGCGTAGACGTACCTGTACGAACTTTGCATTTGACGCTAGAAATAGAGGCTAAATGAGCGCCCCTAGTGAGATAAATATGAATTTAGTTGATCCACCATCGAACGCCCAACTTTATTTAAGCTACATATTTTGGTAGGTAAACTTGTTCAACAAATTTGGTGTACCAATCGGGTTAGGGTTGCATTGTAAAAGCAAAAACTTTATTTCATTGGCGCCACATTATTTTAAAGTATGGGCAGGGTTGTAGAGAGATGGTTCGATCACTTAGCAATTCTACCATAGCAGAGTTTGGCTAAAGAAAAAGTGGTAAATAGATGGCGCGCCCGACACTGTGTAGCCCCTTCAGATACTTATGGGCGTTCGCCCAATACATAGAAGTACTGAGGTGCAGCCTAATTTATAGGAGACAGCGGGAAATTTCAGTTTTACAAGCTTTAATTTTTGTTTCATTTATACACGTGCGAATTTTAAAGAAATTAATTTTTTTATATTTATAATTAATTAGCGAACATTAAATTTTAGTTTCCCAAATATTTGTTGGAATTAAATTTAAAAAAATTGTACTAGAATTGATAAAGGAATATCACTGACCGTAGTTTTGCTTTTTGGCTCCTAATTAGCTTACGTTTGCTAAGATTGTTCGCACTTTTCATTAATTAAATTGTTAATGAATTTATAACAAAGCGACAATTAATTAATTTAGAGATCATAAAGAAACGAGATCGATCGACACGAAAACTTGGTAGTGTTCCCTTTACGTACGTACTCCGGTTAAGCCCACAAAATACTTGTAGGGGCTACGTAACGTCACTAGCGCCATCCGTGGTAGAAAAATATTTCGCCAAAAAAAATATTTAAGTGATAGAACCATCTCTCTACAACCCTGGTATGGGTTTCGTATGGTAAGATTAAATAATAAAGAGCACTTGTTAATTAAATTCATCGAAGTTAATATTAATCGTAAGTAGCATTACTCATAAATTCATTGAAATAATTTTAAGCGAAGGTTACATTTAAATCGTAAGTAGCATTAATCATAAATTCATCGAAGTGAATATAAATCGTAAGTAGCATTACTCATAAATTCATTGAAATAATTTAAAGCGTAGGTTACATTATTCAAAATTTCATTGGAGTAAATAGTGAACATGTGACCTCGGACCAAATTTTAAATCCTTAAATTTGCATTCAATTAAATTTTAAAAATAACACACTTAAAGTTGTGCAAAAACAATGTTTAATAAATTAAAATCATTTAAAAACCATTTAAAACAACAAAAGACGCGTTATGTGAACTTGTATTTCGTATACCAAACGCTCCTTAGTCTGGGAAACATGTATATCGTATTTTTGTATCTTTGCGCAATGGGAAAATGTCCTTTGAAATTAATGCGAAATTTCAAATGAGCTTTGTTTTTTTTTCGTGGTCTCTACCCATTTGGAAAGGCAATACCGTTGGGAAATTGGGCTTTATTATGAGAGTTTGATCTCAACTTAAAACCTGGGAAAAAGACTTTCAAATCTAGATCAGGCCCTATTCGCACCTTCTTTGGTGCCAAATGGTTTTATTTTTAGAGTGCACTCATCTCTTTCTTAGCATCAACAATGTAATAAGCATTAATATTCAACACCCTTTTTTTTCACTGAGACTTTTTATTTACTATAAAAATAGCGCCACCGAGTGGCAACTTCGAGAGATATACTCCTGAAAATGTCAAACGCTTTCAAAATGAAAACTTAGAGGGTGTTCATAAATTACGTTACGCAGTAAGCGGCAGGGGAGTTTGTATGAGTGAATGCATGAATGAATATTTATTTTCCTTTCTGTACATACAGATCCCTTTCGTATCAGGGAGGAGTCCTTTACAGTAGGACACTTAGGAGTATTAAGTGTTAAAAATTATTAACAATTTCTACATATATGCAATTATTAAAATATTTACATAGTTCAAAGCTAGTTGTAATTTGGGTGCAAACTTCTTTGACGTTAGCGCACCAGAAATACTTTTTTTAATGCTATAGGTGAAGAGGGGTTACAGGGGTGAGAGTCGCTAATATCTAGGGCCGCTGATTAGGTTAAATGTTGTCTTAGTAGATGATTATTGGTACCCGTGGCGAATATTAGCGTTTTCATTCAAATGCATTTTTTCTAGATTTTGTTAAAATTTCCAGGTTAAAATTAATATAACCTTAAATTTTTTATTATTTAAATATGGGTCTAGGAAGGTTCGGTGCTAAGGATTTTAGGTGCAAGGAAAGTTTGGTGCGTATTAGCCCTTTTCGGCTTTCCGTTGCTATGCAACGCGTTTTGAAATTTTTAATGTTTATTCTTAGTTTCTCTTTTCGATATAACAGTCGCCAGCCAGATTTCCCGCACGGTACTGATGAGTTCCAAATAGAACGAAACCGGTGTACCGTTGGAATTTCTGGCTATTTTATTTAGTTTTTATGTAGTTTATTACTCGAAGATCTATTTGATCCGAGATTCGCTCGAAGACCTATTGGTACGAGTTATTAGTAAGTTTTTAATTTCTTCAAATTTGTTTAGGATTTAGATATATTATCCCTTTTAATTATGGACTAATCTACTTTTTCGCGTATTTTATCATCGGCTTGTGTGTAAACCATGTACGAGGGTCAAACTGTTAAATACTCTTTTATTTATAATAATATATATTTACCAGCTTTGAGGTGGCATAAGGAAAAGTAAAAAATAAACTTATCTTGAAGAGAGAAGACTAAGAAACGTATGGCCCGCTAACAAGTAAGTCGCACTCCGGAACGAAAAAAGAATATTGTCCCGACGCACCTTAAATAGTGGGCCCTCCGGATGACGTTACCATAGATATAAGAAATGTATATAAAGGTCTAGATAAATTTCGGGGCGTCTAAGCCTAACATAAAATACGGAATTGACACCTAGCAGACACCGAGGAAGGCCCGTGACCAAGAGCGTGAGTTCTCTTATCATTTTAGTACTAAGTGCTTGACCTTTCCGCAGGCGGAAGTCTTTAGACACCATCTGTTGGTGACTTTTAGTATAATTTTTAAGCAGGAGACAATGGCTCTCGCGACGATAGCACGAGCTTTCTTACCGATAGATAGCGCGTTATAATTATAGCCTGCAGAAATTACGCATTTCTGCTAGCTGTCGCCTCCGTATTCACTCCCTTTGAAATATTTTATCTAGACCTTTATATACGTTTCTTATATCTATGGACGTTACTGGTCTCCAACCTAATTGGCTGCAGAAGAAAGCCCGCCAAGAAATCTCTGCGGACTCACTGTGGTGCAATAGTAAGCGTCACCGGAGACACAGTCCCGGTGTTACGGTGTGCGGCCCGTCCTAGGCAGCGAGAGATGAGGTAGGAGCCCAAAAACGTTTGACACTGAAAGCGGGGCCCTAGGCGGTCACCTCGTTCGCCTAGCCCTAACGCTGGCCCTACGGAAACTTTACCCCGTTCGTAACCCTTCATGTCAGAGGTCACCACTTTCAGAGAGTTCCAAAGGTGGACAACGTGAGCGAGGATGAATCATCTTGGTCTTCCCCAACAGCGTTGGCCCAAAACAACGAGCGAAATCTCTGAAGAAAATGGAAAGGCTGTTAGAAACAAAGGCTACATTTGCGAATGCAAATGCGTGCTTTACACGGGACATTTTTAAAATACCCATTTATAATAATTTAGAAATATATTGTCATGATCGAAACCAACAATGACGCTCTGAAAGTTATATCTTAGTTCTAATATCAAGAATGTATTTACCTTAACAGCGAATATGTGGGCTACTTCCTGTTCGAAACACCAGGCCCTTCTGCCTTTCTCGGCGTTTGCCCTGCTATGTGGAACGCATTTCGCTCAGATCGCAGGCCCTCTCTTTCATCGTGTAGCTGGATAATTTATTCCGCGGGAGTCATGGAAACAATGGCTATAGTGGCGGCTACATATTATCTGTTAAGGTGAATATACTCTAGCCTGGCTTCCACAAAAAAAGCGCCTCAGATGGCCAAACAAAATTTTAACGCTGCACGTTTGTACATGTGCACTGCTATGATAACAACAATTAATGAAAGCAGAATGCTATATAGCACTAACAGACAGGTTTCCACACTTACAGCAAACTATCGCGTGGCTCTGAACTGGGAAGGTGCTTTGCTACGCTATATAGCATTAGAACATTGCCTTCCACAGTTAAGGAAACGGATTGATGTGAGATGTGGAAGGTTAAATAGCTTTACCACCATGCCTTCCACTGTTACAGCAAACTATAGTATTGCTTTGAGCTGTGGAAGGCAGAGTGCTATGCTATAAAGCTTTACCGCCATGCCTTTCACTGTTACAACAAACTTCAGTATTCCTTTGAGCTGTGGAAAGCAGAGTGCTATGCTATATAGCTTTTTCGCCGTGCCTTTCACCGTTACAGCAAACTATAGTATTGCTTTGAGCTGTGGAAGGCAGAGTGCTATGCTATATAGCTTTACCGCCGTGCCTTTCACCGTTACAGCAAAATATAGTATTGCTTTGAGCTGTGGAAAGAAGAGTGCTATATAGCATCTACACTCAGTTTACCGCAGCTACCACAAATATAGCATCGCTCTCAACTTAGGAATTCAGTGCTATGCTAAATAGCATTAGCACTCTGCCTTCTACAGTTTCAGAAAACTATAGTAATTTAAACCCCGTGTCCAAGAAAGGAGATAAGTCGGAAGAGGCAAAAAAGTAAGCAAACGACTGATGGTGGTATACGAGTATTTGCCAAGCACACCACCGTCATTCTGTTTTGGATGAGAACCCAACCGCTACGCAGACTCGCCTCATTCCAACCCTACATATTATCCGTATGAATAACTCCGATATGTCAACGGAGCCCCAACAAGTAACTCCCTCTGCCGTCCACGCTGGTCACAAAAACAAAAGAGCCCTGTTTGGACGTCTAGATGGCTCCTGGGGAAAAACTCCGTCCTTTTATTCGACAAAGTTTTATTTGTTCGCTGAAACTTAGGCAAAACATTTGTCACTTTAATTGAAGAACTTCAGCGAACCGTTTTCGCGCTTGACGATATTAATCTCGAGACATCAACCGCTCCCTTGACACGCTAGATTCATTTATATCCTAGACGTATAGAGATGCCGCGATTTGTTCAGATTAACGAAGCCACAAAATACGTTGGGAACGACTAAAAGAGTTTATAATATTATCGGATAATGGAAAAGTCAAGAGAGATGTCTATCCAATTACAGGGCCTCTTTATTTTAGATTGAACTTCGTGGTACTTGCTTGCGAAATCATCTTTGCATTTGAGAACAGACGACAAGATTATTTCCGGCGCGTATAAACGGCCCGCGAAATACTTAAAGGAAATGACAGAAATGTAATTATTGTAATTGAGAAAGCTCAGATATTATCATTTTACGTAAAAATCGGTAAATTAACTTGGGCAAAAATCAGTTATTCATTTTTAAAATTAATATTAAAAGTCGTTTTTATTATCCGTAAGACTGAAATGAAATCAAGCTGGCGGAGTGTACATCTCGAGCGTTGTCATAAAGTGATGACTGAATTAATTTTTATTTACTCATCTCATATACATTGCATTCCTTTGAAATCAGATAGGAGCTTCTTTGGAGGTTCTCAATTAAGTAGATACACATTTGACGAAGAAGATGCTTTCCCCGGGGTAACGCCATTAGTGGTCGACCAAACCTGATGCATGAAACGTAGAGCTTTCAAATTATCCAGAAACCGAGAAAATATAATTTGTTTTTTTTTTGTATCTTTTAGTTTAGGTTTTTATATTAAATATCGATTAAAAGTATGTTAGGGAATTGATCGATATAAGCTTTTTTCACTAAAACTATGAATTGTAGAAGAACGAAATTTTTAGGAGGTATTCGATGACTAGTAATCGTTTTAAATTTTTCATTATTTATAAAAGATTTTTTTCAACGGTAGGTTGCAGACAAAACGTTTCAATGAGAAGGTGAAAGGGCAGACAATAAAAGGTTAGAATAAACTTTGTTTTGGTTAATATCCGCCAACTTATCACTAAAATATGAGGTCATGAAACAAACAAGTTTATCTAGGAGGCAATAGCTTTTTATTCCATTTATTTTAATCGAAAATTGGCAAAAATGTTTTTATGTTGGAACTAACCACTCTTAATTTCCAAAAACAAAATAACATTTGCCATTTGGAAATCAAATAGACCTAAATTCATATGTTGTTTTACTTACGTTTACTCTTAAAAAGTTTCCATTTAGTATTCAAAGCTGTACCACTACGAAATACAATCAATATTCGAAAGCAGCGCAACCATATGCTTCAGCTATTTCTTGATGTAGGTATTCGGAACACTCTACAGTAAGCCAGCTATTTAGAAATCGTTTTGCCAACTGTAGCCCTAGTCACACAACTGTTCTCAGAGTCACAAGGGACATGCAACGCCGATACGAATTCTGAAACTGGCTTAACAACATGGCTGACGTTTTGAATTCGTCCAGATAGGCCGAAGTACCACGCTTGTTTCCCTAATAAAGCGTAGTTTCCCTTAAATGTTGGTCTCCTCCTACTTTTGCGCGATTAACTTACAAGGAGAGTACCCGAGGTGTTTATTGCCGATTTTGTTCAAGGTTGGGCGTAATGTAGACCTATATGAGATATGAAATTTACCAAAAGGAGACGTTGCACTACCCATTCGATTTGCCATGGCAACCGAAAATGTCTTTGATCATTTAAAACAAAAATAAGATTTTTTCCTTATTTTACTCAAAAATTGTTACAATTTTACCCCAAAATGATGAAATTTACCTAAATGTGGTACAAATTACCCATTTCGTGATTTTTTTCTAAATTTTCGTAGCTAGGACCCTGTGAAACCGAAAAAATCTCACGCTTTTTTAAATGGAGAATTTTTTGTTTTAAGTGGTCAAAAACATTTTCGGTGGCCATGGCAAATCGAATGGGTAGTGCAACGTCTCCATTTGGGAAATTTCATACCTCATATAGGTCTACATTACGCCCGACAAAATCGGCAATAAACACCTCGGGTACTCTCCTTGTTAGTACTCATTCCCAGTCCAACTATGATAGAAAACTATGAGAGTTTAATTTGGAAAAAATGAGACGGCGTCTATAGAACTGAATGATTTTATTGCAACTACGCAATTAAAACTAGGGAATCACAATACAGAGGTACAAAGGCAAAACTTAAAACATAAGAGGAAGGTCTATTGACCTTGAGCTTTACGTGATATCTTTACCATGAGTCCAGCCAGGAATTGATCTATTTATAGATAGAGAGAATGTTTATATTCCGTAAGTCGCGACGCATCATGAACCAGGGGAATCAACTAAAGGGGGGACGAAATGGAAAAGGAGGCGTTCTTATTTAACGCGTCACTCACGCGAATGTCAAAAGCACGTAATATTTAGGGAGCCAATAATGCGCCGCCTGGAGTTGATTGAATTTGAAGGGGAGGGGCCAGGTTTTTATCCTAGAGCTGAAACGCGATCGAAGGTAAAAATCGACGGAATATAAACATTATATCTAGTATCTTGGTGCGGCATAACTATACCAATATTACAATAAAATTGCGCGTATTTGGTCTTGATCACAAACATACAATCAAAATAATTTTTAGGCATGGCGTGATTTCGAGGAAACTCTTCATTGAAAGTGGGTGAATGCGAACAAAAGGAGAAAACGAAGCGAGTCCCTAATTGATTGGTGAGTCATCCCGCAGTCTGTTGTACTCGCGAAAGGAACTTATGTACCGAGACACAGACGTCTTGCCGGGAATAAGTTAGTTAGGGAAAGTTCTTTGTCCAACGTAAACGAATAAAGCTGGTTTCACACTAGACGGAAAATATGCCGGAACGACGATAATAAACGCCGAGCTGAAAATTGATTCCCATTCGATATACCGCTAACGTTCAACTTTACGCTGCTAATTTTCCGTCGAGTGTGAAACCAGCTGTAATCGAACTCCACCGTGGTTAAGCGCTGCGAGTCCTCCAAATTAGCTCGAAAAAACGTCAACGAAGTGCCGTAGATGGAGAACTTCCAAGGAATTTAGTGTGAAAACAAAGCGTTCTCGGTATCGTCTAGCTATTATTAAACCCTTCGTGAAGGGACAAAGCAACCCCGTCGCGAGTGCCACCGCCCGGGATAATCGATAGGCTTTTAGTTGGGACTATCGCGTAGTTTCCAATCCCGCAACTAGAATAGGCGAAGGCGCGCGGTAGGCGCTCTTTCTCTTACCCCGCCCGCCTTTGTCTGTTCTAGTTCTGAAAGTCGGAAATAGCCACGGCTCTTTGACCGCGCAGCTATATTTATAGTGTAGCGCTACACTTCTATTTCTGGGAACTAGCATCGGACGACGTTTTTATTTTCTGGCTGTTCGTGGTAAAAAACGTTTCGCTAATTTTGCTCTCAATGGAGACCTAAAGTAGGGTTGTATGAAGGGAAGCATAATTAAGACTCGTTAATTACTATGACTGCAGGGGCAATTACTTTACGAAATTTGCAAATAATTTTACCAATTCTGTAGCTTCAAATTTTTCTTGGAAAAATTCTTAATTTTAAAAACGTGTATAGTTTTAATTGAATAAAAACACCAGTGAACTTTCGAGCCATAATAGTCGGGAATAGTACACTGGTAGACGTCACAAAGAAGCCAAATTAGTTGCCGGTTTACATTTTTAGTTTGGTGTTTGAGCGGCAACGCATCATTATTTGAAGGGCATTGCAAGACTATTTAAAGGGCAACGCAACACTTTTTGAAGGACATTGCAAGACTACTTAAAGGGCAACGTGACATTATTTAAAGGGCAACGCAACACTATTTAGAGGGCAAAGAAACATTAATTAAAAGGCAATGCAACAGACTTCAAAGAATAACGCAAATCTATTCAGAAGACGCAACAATATTTTAAGTGCAATGCAACTTTATTTAGAGGGCAATTCAACACTATTTAGAGGGCAGCGCCGTGCACATTAATTTAAACGCAACCCAACAGTCTTTAAAGAATAACGCAAAACTATTCAGAAGACTACGCAACTTTATTTAGACGGCAACGCAACTGTATTTAGAGGGCAACGCAACTGTATTTAGAGGGAAACCCAACACAATTTCGAGGGCAAACCAACACTATTTAGAAGGCAACGCAACAGTTTCTAAAGAACAACGTAACACTATTTAGAGGGCAACGCAATTGTATTTAGAGGGCAATGTAGTTCTATTTAAAGGGCTACGGAAAAGTTTTTATCAGAAGTTAGCTTCTGCTCTTATTTGATAAATCCGTCATCCACAGAAAGATAAATACAGGCTAAAATGTTTTTGGGGTAAATCTTTAAGTTGTTAAAAGTTTCTTCACTAGGTGTCTGAGCCGCCTGTTCTTTATCAGATTTTGAACAGTTCAGCGGGCGATTTAATGCAGGGGTACGAGAAGCCACCGGTAATCTGAAGAATAAACCTCGTTTCCAAAAATTCGAGTTTCGTTGTTGATTTCACCAGAGATCAATATCTGGTACCTTGGGACATGGCTGACATTTTGGCCGGTGGTTTTACTCTTTATGGGGAATAAATGGAGTGACGTCGTCAGTGGCGTTTCCAAAAATTCGTCAAGGGGGGGTCGAGGTACGTGAATGTTAAGAGGGGGTCGAGAAGGGGTGGAAATTTAGTACAGTCAAAGGTAGGCCCTGGACCTGGAACCCCCCCCTTGTCTACGCCACTGGACGTCGTGGCACCTGATCATGAAATTACTGATATTTAAGAAAATTACCCTGAAAAGGAAATAAAATATACCATTTTCTTATTCAGCACAACCAGGGCCGTAACCAGGGGGGGAGGGGGGCGGTCGGGCCGTGCCCACCCTGAACCGTATGGTTGTATGTACAATTTTTTATTATTTTTTTTTCCATTGCGTGCCCACCCTGAAATCAAATCCTGGTTACGGTGCTGAGCACAACCCCAAGGGCCTATGAAATTACTTTATAGAAAGACCTAACGTTCTCGATTTTTGTAGCGAATTTCAAATAAATGACACGGGAACTAGTGATGTCATGATGAACAATCAGTTTAATGAATTTTTCGAGGCATGTTAAAATGACTTAGTATAGGTGAAATTTTAGGTAAAAATATTATTTTTTTTTACCGTAAAAGAATCAAAACAACTTTTCTATTAAATTCTCAGTACAAAAAACAAGATTCGTAAATAAATGATTACGTTGTATATGTATAGTCGATGCGGTTGTAAACCATGTAAAATGGTAGTGAAATTTTGAAATAATTTCGAACGAAAATAAAATACCGAAATAACTCTTTTTGTTGTTAAATATTTGAAAGGTTTTAAATTATTTATTGAAAGTGTATAAAATTGTTAAGTGGATTAGCGTCTTTGAACTTCTACAGTGGCACAAAATAAAAACAAGTTGGCGTTGGTGGAGCCCAAGACAGTTACACTTAAGCCCCTGTACACCATTTTAACTTTATGAATTATGACAAACTCCCAGTGTACTTTTGAAATGTCTCCAACATTTCATTTACTTCATGTGAGATTATTTTTAACTAGCTCGCTTTACCCTTGAATAGAAAAACGTGTCCCTAAATATTTTAACTATTGACTATTATTAGACTGATATCTGAAAGGGACTAAAGTTTGATTAACGTATTTTTAAATTAAAAAGCAGATCAGTTAAGATATTCAGATAAGTAAACATTTTTATCTGATCAAATAAGATTAATTGTAAAAATGTGGGATTTTGGTTAGTCGTAGCGTATTTGGAGGGTATTTTGAAAGTCTGTTTACCTGACATATTCTGAACGACTAATACAAGTACAATACGTTGCTTTTTGAAATAAGAACAATCTCTTTATTGGTTAATGGGATTTTCCGTCTAAATAGCCGCAATATTAAAGGTTTATGTTAAAGATATGGTACTCCCTAAGATAGATTTCAAAATACGTAAGAAATACACAACATTTGTTTTTTAACATGATATATCATTCAACTCAACTGAATTAGTTCCTGATAAGTCTGAAAGTACGAATTAATCTTAATATAATTATTTGCGTAGTTAAATTTGGGCCTTCTCCATGTCCGTTAAGATTTCTTATCTCGTCACAAAGTAGAAAAATGATAATCGCAGTCAGAAGGCAAATACATTTGTTGTTAGTTTTGCGAGATATAAACCCCAGAGAAATAGAAAGAATATAAAGCCATTAGGATGATCGAACTTAAGTCTGGGATGGGCGCGCTTTGGGAAATTTAAAGAGAGACTTTGCAACGGTTAAAAATCCAAAGGTTTTGAAAATAATCTTATTTAAATAAGGCATCGTTGAAATTTTTCGCACGTTGTCTAGACTTTGCATATTACAAAGGGGTCTTTCTTTTCTGCCCAATTTGGCTTATTTAGATTTATTACCTAAATTCTCGGCTCGAACGGTAGAAACACCACAGATGAAAAGTGAATTTTTTTCTGTTGGTTGGATCGATGGGAGGCGGGTGGCGAGGCTTGTATCCTCTTCGGGGGCTGCTGTATCTGAGAGGATTCAATTTTCAGATTTGCAATAAAGGATTTTTATTTTTTTCGGGTAAGGGGAGCTCGGGGGATTGGAATCTAATGGTTTTCCAATTTCTGTTGAAAAACTCTGTTTGAATGTCAACGAATGAATCTTTCAACTTTTACGCGAATAAACAAGAAATAGATCGGTAACTAAAGATTTTTAAATAACTCGTCATTTTTAAATAATTAATTAATATTAATATTAATATTAATATTAATTTAGTTTATTACTCGAAGATCTATTTGATCCGAGTTTCGCGTTTGCTCGAAGACCTATTGGTACGAGTTATTAGTAAGTTTTTTAATTTCTTCAAATTTGTTTAGGATTTAGCTATATTATCCCTTTTAATTATGGACTAATCTACTTTTTCGCGTATTTTAAATAACGCAGCCGATTCTGAAGATAATTATATTTAAGAGTGTAATATTTTAGAAATTGTTAGCTCAATCAAATATGCAAGTCTTAAAGTTGAAACATAGAACCAGTGGTTTAAAACCAAGCCTTTGTTGGGAAGTATGTATGTCATTAAAATAACCTTATTAATGGTAATATAAAAATAATAATTTTGGTTTATTTAACTTATATATACATTGACTTTATAGGGCAAGTCAGATTTGACTTTTAGGTCATGTAACCACAGGCAGATATATGTGTGAGAAAATACAAAATACCAAAGAATAAACATAATAAAATATTGGTATAATTTTAGTCTCATTTTTGATAATTTAGTAGAGGGGGGGTTTGTGAATTTAGTAGAGGGGTTATCTATTATAAATAAAATGTATTAATTTTTTTATCAATCGTTGTACA
Source organism: Leiobunum rupestre (assembly GCF_980474605.1). Classification (NCBI taxonomy): domain Eukaryota; kingdom Metazoa; phylum Arthropoda; class Arachnida; order Opiliones; family Sclerosomatidae; genus Leiobunum; species Leiobunum rupestre. Next base: position 49,907,716 of record NC_143393.1, read on the forward strand.
TTTGCTTTATACAAGTTAGCTTTCCCTATACGGTTACTTCTCCAACATTCTGGAAGCTTGAGAAAAAGAGGTGTTAGATTAGCAGTAATGGTGAAGTTACTTCGCCTAAAACTGTAGTTGAAGCTAATTCAATTTGTATTCGTATCTAGTGTACTTGGGAACACTGCTGATGAGCATAAGAGTGAAACTGGTCTACTGTTGGAATTGTTGGCTCTGTTGCTTAATATTGTGAATGGAACATCCTTTTCACTGAAAAATGAAATCATTAAACGAAAACGTAAAGAAAAGCAGATCCTGCTGTCATCTTCTAGACTATAACATTTTCTGAACACGCACCTTAAATTGATGTTGCGAGAAAAAAACTTCCGAATATTATTTTTTATTATTATTATTGGTTGTTGCTGGATAAAGGGGATAACTAGAAGCTAGTTACAAAGCGGTAGCAGAGAAACCCTTTCCCATCTTAGTAGAACTCTGGAAATAGAAGCCAAGAGAGAGAACAGATTCCAACTGGAATACATATAGAAATTCCAGACTTATCCCCTTCACAACAATATCACTTCCAAGTGCAGAAGTACCTTTGACGTCACTAACTTTCCAAAGAATTTCTCAACGAAAATTTACCACAATACACAATAAAAACGGCAAGCAGGTTCTCTGACAAATAATAAAGGAACAGAGGGGCGATGTTTTGTCAGAGCCAAGAGAATCACCAAACACCCATTATAAGAAATATATTGATATTATCACTCATTTTGCCAGTGCTTCCACGTGCGGGGAATTTTACCCTTTTCTTATAACATTTATAAATAAAGCGTTTTATAGTGTACTGATAGTCGTTGTTAGCTTTCTTCGTCTAACCCCATTAAATTCCTTTCGAAATTTCAATAACTGTTTATTTTAATTTACTTATACCAGTTAAACATTCTCGTAAAAGCAACGCAAAAATAATTTTTATTTTCACAGTTTTAGATAGTTGAAAAGTTTTAAGGTTGGTGCTATCTCGTATTTTGGGTATTTAAAAATCGACCGCTAATGGTCATATGGATAATGCTTTTCTCAATTATTTAAAGGGGTTTGCATTTTAATTGGTTAATAAATATTCATTAATTGATCGGCCTATTTGAGGGGTGTGCCAATATCCATCGCGAACTTCAAAATGTTTGGTTGAAAATGTTTTTAAATATATAATAAACAACTATTGTAAACACGGCAATCTTGATCCTGAGAATAGTGATCTCGATTATCTTTAACTTAGCAAAATTGGTCACCCGTGGTCTATATCTTTAAAGTCGGTAAACGCGTTCTCCCTAGACGTTTCAGTGAATAGGCTTAATCTCACTATATTAGGATCACATCCGTTGAAAATTATTATTATATATATATATAGATAAATTTTCCAAAAATTTCCATGACTTTTAATAACGTTGAAGTTTAAGAAGTAGGAAACTGGAAAGTACCTTTTTTGTATTCATAATTTAATAGCTCACTATCAACCATTATCCAAATTATTACGGTAATTAGTGGCGGTCGAAAGCCTGTTATGGCTATATTTGAATAACGCGAAAAGAATTCTTTCATAGCGTCCGTTAATTGACGCGTGGCGCCGTCTATAACGTGGAAAGGTCGTTAATTTCCCGACGACCATTAGTATCGCTCGGCAAAACCGAGCGCTCTTTTCAATATTACTCAACTAACATTCAAAATGGGGAACTTTGACGGACTGGCATACGCCCAGATAGAACTTTACGAGGGCGTTCTTTGTTAAATGATTGCTTAGATACGCTTGTTAATTTTTCGTTTTATTTCATAATTGCGATCATGTATATATTTATTGATCCCAAAAGTCTCTTCACACGAGCCAACCTTATTGCGAGACATTGTTGGTCAGCACGAGTGAAACTGTGAACGAAGCAAATATTTGTTTTTGTTGGCCAAGTGTTGAGGAATTTGCTGATTTTCTGGCGGAGGCTTAGCTTCAAATATTTAGATCTAAGAATTTTTGTAGTCCTATTCATCCTTTTGATAACACAAAACTAAATGATGATAAATCTTAAAAATAAATACCGTGATTAACAAAAGTTGTCATATTCTGTAGTAAAAGAGGTATTTTTTAAAGGCCGGAAATGTCGAAACCTTTCGTGGACGAAAACTACGCTCGCAATAAAGTGAGACCAAAATGTTGTCTCCTACATATGAATACGACTTAAGGGAGAATGACAGACCCACGGGTCATCATGGTCTAGATTACCCCAGGCACGAGACGGAAGAGAGGGAAAAACGGCACCCACGTGTACTTTGAATTAAGTATGTTAATAGCTTTTAATAATCATAAAAATTAAATACCACTTTTACGCAGTGAAAATTAAAGTTTTTTATTCAAAATACGTGACACAACTAGTTTTGGAGCCCTTTGGTTCACTACGTAAAAGTTGTTTTAAATTTTTATGATTATTAATTTTAATACGTAGGATTAGTATCCATGATTTAAAGTTGTATTAGCTTTTTCCACGTAACTTTTATACGCTGTTTGAATATTATTACTATCTACCAAGATTTATTTTAACTAAAAGGGAATATAACCTGTAAAGCAATCTTTATGGAAGACCCCAGACCCCTTATTTTTTTTCTTCAAATTTCCCGGTACAATGGCGCCAAACATTGCCAGATTTCGCGCACGTACTGACGAGTCCCAAATAGGACGAAACCGGTCAACCGTTGCAATTTATTTATTTAATTTAGTTTTTCACTCGAAGATCTATTTGGTCCGAGTTTCGCGTCTTTATGTTGGCTCAAAGAGTTATTTGTAAGTATTTAAATTTCTTCAAATTTGTTTAGGGTTTAGCTTTTTTATCCCTATTCTTAATGGACTAATCTACTTATTCGCTAATTTTATCAAACATTTTTAAAGCCAAAGGCAAGATCGGCCAGAACTACAAACGTTGGTGTTCCACACCAAATACCTGAGGTAACATTCCCTTTAAGGATAATGACAAGGTGGAGACGATTCCGGAAACAATGGTCTAGAGAGGGGAAAACACGCTGATTTAATTTTTAAGACGGAAGCTTGTCAGTTTTTAAGCTCGAGTGCGATTTGGAGCAACGCTCAAAATAGTCTCACCAACACACGAGAGGAGAGAGCTTCGTGTAACTTGATCATCATAAAAAGGTAGATAAGAATGGGCTTTCGTTTTTCCATGGCAACCAAAAATGGTTTTGACAACTTAAAACCTGATTTTAAAGGTTTAATTTATTTGAAACATAATTCAGAACATGTGTAAATTGGCTAAATTGTGTTAAATACATTTAATTGGTAAATACACGTAAATTGGGTAAATTTTGGGTAAGTTTGGGTAAATACACGTGAATTTGGTTAGTTTGTTTAAATATGGGTAAATACACGTTAATTTCCGTAGATAAAATAAGGTTTTAAGTTCCCAAAAATATTTTCAGTTGCCATAGCAAAACAAAAGCCCATACTTGTCCACCCGTTTAGGTCTACATACCAACCGAGTTTGAACGAAATTGGAGATCAACACCTCGGGTAATCTCCAACAAATTCCAACACTTTATCAGTATTTCGTAAAAACGTTGACTGGTGTTGAATAGTTATCTTAATTATTTACTATAAATGGAGCTACTGCCTGGCTATTTGGAATATACCAAATCAAAGAACAAAGCATAAAATACGAGTAACGCTACCAAAACCCACTAATATTAGGAAAGAAATGAAGAAGGTAATTGTCCTAAAGATTTTCCAATACAATGTCAGATTGCCATATAAATGCAATACCTAGTAATTTGGTTGGATATTCCACACATTCTATTAAATTGAAGCAACAAACAATTTATAAAGCAGACTAAAATTCAGACCAATCTAGCTTTATTTTGCTTTTCTTATGAGCATTTTTAATTAAATTCTATTCAATTGAAGCAACAAACAATTTATAAAGCCGACTAAAATTCAGACCAATCTAGCTTTATTTTGCTTTTCTTATGAGCATTTTTAATTAAATTATATTCAATTGAAGCAACAAACAATTTATAAAGCAGACTAAAATTCAGACTAATCTAGCTTTATTTTGCTTTTCTTATGAGCATTTTTAATTAAATTCTCTTCAATTGAAGCAACAAACAATTTATAAAGCAGACTAAAATTCAGACCAATCTAGCTTTATTTTGCTTTTCTTATGAGCATTTTTAATTAAATTATATTCAATTGAAGCAACAAACATTTTATAAAGCAGACTAAAATTCAGACCAATCTAGCTTTATTTTGCTTTTCTTATGAGCATTTTTAATTAAATTATCTTCAATTGAAGCAACAAACAATTTATAAAGCCGACTAAAATTCAGACCAATCTAGCTTTATTTTGCTTTTCTTATGAGCATTTTTAATTAAATTATCTTCAATTGAAGCAACAAACAATTTATAAAGCCGACTAAAATTCAGACCAATCTAGCTTTGTTTTGCTTTTCTTATGAGCATTTTTAATTAAATTATCTTCAATTGAAGCAACAAACAATTTATAAAGCCGACTAAAATTCAGACCAATCTAGCTTTATTTTGCTTTTTTTATGAGCATTTTTAATTAAATTATCTTCAATTGAAGCAACAAACAATTTATAAAGCCGACTAAAATTCAGACCAATCTAGCTTTATTTTGCTTTTCTTATGAGCATTTTTAATTAAATTCTCTTCAATTGAAGCAACAGACAATTTATAAAGCAGACTAAAATTCAGACCAATCTAGCTTTATTTTGCTTTTCTTATGAGCATTTTTAATTAAATTATCTTCAATTGAAGCAACAAACAGTTTATAAAGCCGACTAAAATTCAGACCAATCTAGCTTTATTTTGCTTTTCTTATGAGCATTTTTAATTAAATTATCTTCAATTGAAGCAACAAACAATTTATAAAGCCGACTAAAATTCAGACCAATCTAGCTTTATTTTGCTTTTCTTATGAGCATTTTTAATTAAAGTAACACTTTTTCGCTCGGAATAAACTCTAATTTTCTGCCTTTTGAAAAAAGGCATTCATTTAAAACTTCCTGGAGCTAGTTAAAGTTTGTCTATAATGAAACTCAAAGTCGGGATTTCAGCTTCTTAGTGTCCGGTCACTAGAGACAAGCTACTTTTAATTCGCTCAGAGGGATTCGCTTTCGTTGCAAATTACCGGTAGTCGCGAAGATAGGACGCCGTTAAGCAGTTGAATCGATAACCATATCGTTTGTCTCTCTAGAGCAGTTTTCCGCTGAGACGAAACATGAGAAAATTCCGATCGAGCCATAACCTAGTTATTGGCAAAGCCTTTGTTTGAGCGGAATGTGATATGGAAATCTACCGTTACCCGGCACTCGCGAGGCTTTTTTGGAAGCGGGTCACAGGGTGATGAGGGAAGTGCCTACTCTTAAAAAATCAATTTCATCCGCCAGTTATTGTTAAAAATAACACTTCAAAGTTTCTTAGCTTTTTTTATGAATTGACCATACACTGGATAATCAACCTTACCCGTTAGCGCTATCAAAAGCTAGAGGACCCACGAATTTCATAGCTTGTCGTATATCAGTTAACACGCATTTTCGAGAATGGACGTTACAAGAAAATCGAGATGAAAATATCAAAAGTTTATCTTATAAGAAAATTTAAAACTTCGATTTCTTCGTGATAGTAGCGTTATTTTAAGACTAGGGAAATATTTACGATATCAACTAACAGACAATCCCATCTATCGATATACAAAGCGACTATTTAATTTAATTTGAACCATTTAAAAGTACCACATTTTAAATATTTTTCAATTAAGATGAATAGATTTTGTTCCACCCAAAATCGTGGTATTGGTATTGTCGCCATTTACCCTCAATATGTCTGCCATTGTCACCATTTACCCTTAAGGATTGCAACTGCGCGAGTGATTTGGATTATTTGAAAAAATGAAAAACATTTCGGATTGCTCTTATGATTACAATTTGTTAAAACAAAGAGGCATGCATATTAAAGAACTGACTATGAAGTCAATATTATTGGAGCTATCAAATGATTGGATACAATTAACTAATAGAGATCAGAAATGGTTTCAGAAATTAGTAGATGTTATTCTCAATACAAGGGGCAAGGTTTTAATAAAAGATTGCAAGGAGGAATACCAATTTGTGCACAAAGAAGCAATCAGGAGTAAATTATCATTAAGAAAAGCATTAAAAGAAAAAATAAACAAGATAGTGTAAAACCAAACCACCCCAAATCTCGAAAAGAAATTTCCCCAAAGAAAAAATTTCATTAAAGACAATTCCTTACATCTAAACAAAATCCACCATCAAGTAATTCAGACTACAGTTTTTTAAATGATGATCCAGATGCAGATTTATATTTGCAATACATGTAACATAGTCAAACAAAAATGAGTATTGTGATAAAAAGGTTCCTAAATGCATTAAAAATAGAACAAATAGAACACATTGATTTTCGCATCTCCACCTATGGCTTCGAGGACCAATCCTTTCAACGATTTCAGTTTATAAATATTGCATTGATATTGCCATACGGATGGATTACTATTCCGCCCACCAGCAGCACGGTTTCGTTCAAACTCCGGTTCCAAAACATCTTGATTTAAATGTTGCGTTAAAAAATATGACGCTCCCTTGTTTAGTAGAAATTTTACCATTGCTGATGTTGATAAAGCTAGATAAAACAAAAAAATACAGCATTTATCTAGTGTAAAGTGTCATTAAGAGTAAGACTCATTAAGTACATGCCATTTTCAACCCCTCAATAGTTTCCCGAGAAAGCAACATGTTTAGCCTTTCTGATTTAGAAAAATTACCTGGTCTACCTAAAGGAGACTACCCGAGGTGGTTATCACCGATTTTGTTGAAACTCGGGGGTTAGGTAGACCTTATGGTAGTATGAAAATTCTCAAAGCGAAAAATTGCAATAGGCTTTATTTTTCTTATGGCATCCGAAAATGTTTTTGACCTATCCATTTAAAAAAGCATGAGATTTTCTCGGTTTGACCAAAATTGATATATTTTACCCAAAATCCTGGATAAATTTTACCCAAAATAGGTCAAATTCTTATTTTTGGGTAAGTTTTGAAAACTTAATATTTTAAGTAAGTAAGTACCCCGTGAAACCGAAAAAATCCCATGCTTTTTTAAATGGAGATTTTTTTGTTTTAAGAGATCAAAAACATTTTCGGTTGCCATGGGAAAACTAAAGCCCATTGCAGCTTTTCCCTTTGGCAATTTTCATACTAACATAAGGTCTACCTAACCCAAGAGTTTCAGCCAAATCGGTTATAACCACCTCGGGTAGTCTCCTTTGTTAGAACTTCTTTTCCCCAATCATTTAAGTAATTAATTAGGTGAACTTCTAACCACTATGAGAAAATTCCTGTTAACAAAAGTTTGACTTAACATAAATATGACAACTGACCTTTGGTCTTTCATTCTTAACTGAACAATAAGGAGCTTTATTTTCTTTAAGGTACCTAGATGCCTCGCTACCTTTCTTGACGTTACATAAGTCGAACAATTTGTTGAAGGTTCTGAGAAATTTCAGTTTCTTTATGGCTGGTCTTGTCATTTTTAAATATCAATTCTATTTCAGAAGGGACTGTTTCACTGATAACTTGTGTGGCATAAGATACCTAACGGAAAGTGTACATATAACCCATGTACAATGACCCATTATACCTTACCTTCATTTTTGGTTGATTACTCAGAAACACATTGGAGTATGTTAACTTTGGAATGTGTTTAAATTCTTCTTTATCCCAGAGAAGTTTGTAGTATAACCTGAATATTACTTTTGCGTTAATTGTTTCTCGGTTTTTCCACATTTTCCTACTTAATGAAAACAAAGCATGTCGGATAGTTTCCATTAGATGTGGAGCATCAGAAATAAAGAATATTGGACGGTCTTCATCAAGAGAGTAAATATTTTTGGTATAGTAAGGAACGTTTGCGTTTTCTCCTTCAAAATTTGCATGACAAGTGTGAAAAAAATTGCGATTGGTTGAAGCTCCATCAGCAACTATACCGAGAATCCTAAAGCCATGCGATTCTAGTCTTCTTATAGCGTCCCAGATGATTGTGTACAATGCGCTAGATGTAGCAGTGGTTGTTGGAAAGTGCGCAAAAGGTATTTTGATATTAGTAGTAATTCCTCTTAGCATGAGTTGTAAAATGTGGGTAGCCAGTGGGGGGCTTGAAGATTATTTTTCTTCTTGCTCAATATAATCCAATTTGTTAAGCTCAGTTGAAATGTCTTTAAATCCCGTCAATAGTACGGAATTTTTGTGGCTAACCAAATCTGGTTTTATATCAATCTCATCTATTAGCAGCACAAAATATTTTTGGTGTTCTTGAAGTTCATGCAGCTTCATTTCAGTAACTATTTGAACAAATTTATCATGATTAAATCCACTTGAGTTATTGATGGTGTGGCTGTGGTTGTATAAAGTACTGGAGGTGGGCATAGGTATAATATTCGATTTCCTTATAACTTCATAAGCGGCTTTTGATTTGTTTTTGACATAGCAATATCAGTTTAAAAAAGAGTGGTCCCACCTCATACCATATTTGGATGTAGTCATTGCCTTTATTTGTTAATTTAATACTATAGACACAAATTAATCCGGATTTTCTTTTTGAAGTTTCACTTTGCATAAATTTTCAATCAACTGTCGGTGTCGTTTGGTTCTTGATATTTCAATTACTTTCTTCGTTGCACGTTTAACTGCAGTTTTCGCTTTAAGATGTTAGGTCATAGACCGAAACCTCATTTTCCGCAAGGCTGCTCTGTAAACTGAACACTCCGGACAACGTTTTTGAGTTTTGTTGAATTTTAGAAAACGAAAGCAGTTGATATTATGGACAGATTTAAGTTTATCATTGTAGGCACCTTTCTTCCTACGATCTTGACTATCATCCTTTTTATTTTTCTAAACAATGCTACCAAATCTTTATCCACATTTCCAGGACATAATTTAAATTCATCGGCTGTTTTCAAAAGATGAAAAATATCGCTGTTACACTTGATATCAATATTTTGGAATATCATTTTTGAGGGTTATGTATCACCCAAAATAATAATTGAAAACTCCGGTTTTGCTTTTAAATCAATTGAACACTCAATAATTTTAAAGTCATTCTGGTGTTTAGAAAATGTCACACTTTTATCCGAAACTTGCATAGCCCACCCTGATGGAGGAAATACATTTTCTATTTTCAAGTTAATACTTGTATTAACAGTTGGTCTCTGAAAATAATAAAACATTAGTTAATTATCTATGAAACTGATGTACAAAATTCATCAATCAAATCATACTTTTAATTTTTCAATCATATGGTGATCTAAATATAATTATTTTCTTCGAAATGGCACGGGTTTAGTTTTTGGTGTTGCATAACCGTTTTGGGTTGATGCTGATGATATTTCATTGGAGTTCTTATTTACTGAAGTAGGGTTTTTTTTTAACATGGATGGAGTCAATACGTCTAACAGAGGGATATGATCTGGATAACCAGGAGTGGGTCGTTGAAATCCATGACAATGCCATGAACAAATATGACTCCATTTGTTTATCTTTGAAATAGTAATATCTGTCCTACCGCAGACAATAACCCATTTATGACCACGTTCAGGTTTTGTCTTTGGAGAAGGAAACATAACAAAAAATATGCCAGACTCTTTTCGTTTTGGGGTTTGGGGTTTTCCTTTGATGTACATGGCCCATAAAAACAGGTTTTCACCATTTTACATTAATCTCCTAGCAATAAATAGGAAATACATTGAAATGTTTCATAGGCGTAGGTTTTATATTAATAATGCATATCTTGAGCAAAGAAGATATTATTTGCTTGAGTATGTTGTGGAATGTTTTCAATAATAGTATACAAATATTAATATTATTTATTAATAATGATAACTACTAATTTCGTTTATATTTAAATTCAAAAGTATTTCTAAGGATCCTAAATTACCATTTTTACTTTCAAAAAGAATATTTTTGGTTTTTAGCAGTCGAAACTACCCAACTCGTTTTAAAATTTTCGGCCAATCACAGAAACCGGATATAGGGTGGGCAACCTTGCCTCCATAGAAGACTAGGGACAAATAATTTCCACTAGAGGAAGCTACTAATTCCATTCCTGGGGGTGTATACTCTTTGTATTGGGTACCCCAGCTAGTTTTTATCAATAAATAAATAATAATAACATAAATTAAATAAATTTATAAATGGTCATTTTATAGTAGAAAATGTAATTTTTTTAGAATTACCAATAATTTTCTTGGCCGAAAAGTTGAACAAAACAGCTGAATTCAGTCACATACAAACTCGTTGGTTGAAAGAATTTCCGGTTTAAATGGTCTATTGTTTGTTCGTTTAGTTGAATAATATATAGGGGGCGTTTTTGACATCTGATCTTGACTCTGGCGGATATATCTCATTTTTTGGGCTGCTTTTCAAACGTCGTTAGCGAACTCTTTCGTAACGAGATTTAAATCGTTTTCTAACAGACGAAATTGAGTAAACATTTCGGGGGTGGGTGCTTCGTTTCCATTTGACCTTAATAGATTGGTTAAGCTACTCCGTACGCGTGGACTTGAACGTGTGGGCTGAAAAACTATGAGCTATAACCATTTTTTAAACTGCCTAACAAGAAGAACGCAACACACTGAGAATGAAATTAACTTGGAATTTTAGTGTCTAGATAAATTACTATCTCACGCACTTAAAATTTCCAGACGAACTTTGTTGCTTGTAAAGGGAATCAGTTGTTTTACCTCTAAAGGTCTAAATATTTCTTAGTTATAGTTGACTTTATATATAGTTGAAGCTTAAGTAACGTAATAATAATGAATTATAGTATATACGTTCGGATCGGTTATTTGGTGTAATGTAACAGATATAATTTAAAAACAAATTACTAGCTTATAAATATCTACCAAACCTATTAGGTTCAGATATCCAAAAATAAAAACCTGGAAACCTGGTCGTAGGAAACACTACACTCTTGAAAGGATTCTTAATTTTTATTCTAAAGGTATAGAATATTTTTAATTTTATTTACTATTTATAATTTAAATTTTTCCAATATTTCAAATTTATTTTTGTATGTTGTGTTGATATTTCAGCGGAAGAACGTAATGAGCTCCCTTGTTTAAATTTATTGCAAATTGCCAAGGCCCTACGATATTCTTTCCAGTGTGATAAAATTTATAAACCAAATTAATTGTTAATCTATAACCCAAAATTGAGTCATAAATTAACCATATTTTGGGTAACTTATAAATTTAACCCAAAATATCGTTATTAAAATAACCCATTTTGGGTGAAAACGAAAACCACCCAATATTTTAGTTGGTTAAATACTGACCCAACAATGGGTAAAAAAAACCACCCAATTAATTGTTAAATTATAACCCAAAATTTAGTCATATATTTACCATATTTTGGGCTAATGTTCAACCCATATTTGGGTAACTTTTAAATTTAACCCAAAATAGCGTTATGAAAATAACCCTTTTTGGGTGAAAAATAAAACAACCCATTATTTTGTTTGGTTAAATACTGACCCAACAATGGGTAAAAAACCACCCAATTCGGGCCAAAAACAACCCAATATTTTTAAGAGTGTACTTTGGCTGTCACTTTGACTGAGCCGAATCTGAATCTTCACAACGTCTGATCCCCCCCCCCTTTTAAATGTCTGATTACTCCATTGGAGAGGTTTGCACCTCACGTTGATAACGAAAACTGCCAGTTTTCCACAATTCTTAATAGATGTGTTTCGTCCAGTTAGCTTGGCAGTCCTGTCAAAAAATATAACACTGCTCTTGAAACGTCTCTTAAATAAAGAAAAGGGAAATCTGGGAAGGTAGTCCAAGGACTGTATTGCACTGCGAGCCACGTTAGGGGCAAAACCCTATTCCCCTCAGCCCCTCCGGATTATAGTTTCGAAAACTCCCGCTAGCTGGGAATGGCGCTGTAGACTTTACGGTCTTGCTGGGGAGGGAGCGCGTGGTTTTCGCTCGAGAAAACGACTTAAAACAATATGGCAGTGCTCTGTTATATCGATAGTATATCCTTAACTGGAGTATACTTCTGATTTTCTAAGCCGAAGACGTCACATTTTTTTCGTTCAATCTAAGAGAGAAAGACGGAGTTCTATTTTGGGGCACATCCGTCAGATTCGGCCGTTTAGCTTCGGGGCAAAACCAATTACGAGTACAAAAGAGGGTGTGTGTGCCCGAAGCCTTTGGTTTACTTTCTTTATACAAGGTCGATAATGGAGAAAAGAAAAGGGTTCAGATATAATTCGGTAGTCCTAAAACGTCCCTCCGCCGGGTTATGGCTCTGCTGGAACCCGTTCCTAATTGGAAGTTCTAAAGCTTTCTCTGTTGTAGTGATAAAGGTTTGCCCCTTTGAAGTATAAGCCTTTCGAACTTTAGGAGCGTAGTCACTAAACAAATATTTAGGTAAATAGCTACGTTTATCAATAAAAGAAGATTTTAACTGACTTTGGAATCGGTGTCCCGCACCAGAAAGCGACGGACCGATGACCCGATGACAAAAGTTGGAGTTCATCAAGAAGATTGGGTTATTCATCTTTGAAAGGGTTCTATGGAACTCGATTCCAAATGGAAAAATTGTCTAAAAGAGAAGAGTCACGCTTGTAGGTGTATGACGGACTTTTTTCGATTTGAGCTTTTGGTTAGAAGGTAAAATTTAAGATCACTTTTAGTGACCTTAAATTTTACCTACTAACCATTTTGAACTAAATATTTTATTAATGACTCACTATCAAACATGTTTAGAGCAAAATATTCACTCTGACTTGTCAACTTTATATTTATTTTAATTTTCATAAAGGGGGAGAGTACTCAAAAATACAACTTTTCTTTCCAGTACTAGGCCTAGTTTTAAAGAGCATACTTCCCACCTAGCACTTTCATTTAATATTTATTTAGTTATAATTTTAATTTGAAAAGTGTTTTCGTTCCAGTTGAGTTCAAAATTGGCAAAACATTTGGTCAAAATGGCGTAAACAAATCTAGCACCTAAAATATTTTGGTTTCGAAATTTTAATTCCCAGTGTAGATTAATCACGGTTCAAATTCAATCCTTCAAATCCCAGAGATGGTGCTAGTGAGACATTTTTTTGTAAAATGAACCATTATCATCCACGCGGTTGCTTTATCGTAGAAAGATTCCTTAGCATGGGACGCAGAGCGATAATAAAATACTGTCTTTTTCAAAACGTGTTTATTCATACAATATCATAAAGATAGAATGCCATACTGGAAAAGTGTTAAAGTTCTTACAAAGAATATTGTTATTGATTTAATTCATTTAAATTTAAACTTCATTACAACACCGTCTCTTGTTACTTTCCCCTATGTGGTGAGAAAGGGTAACCAGATTCGCCTGACTTTCACTTTATAATTTTTTTTTTTCATTTTCATTTTTCAAAATGTTAAAACGGCGTGATCACGGTTAGGCCTCGACAATTTTTCTACTCGACGCAAAATATTTCGGTTAGGCCTAAGACGAGTTTTTTCCCTCTTACAAAGATCATATAAAGAGTATGGTTACACGTTCAGGCTAATCACTGAAAGGGTTTCAATGAAGCAAATCAGTCTTAAAACTCCGATTTAACCCGTAAAGAGAAACTAAAAAATGTTATAGAAATTAGAAAGTTATTCTACAATTATTTTCAAATGAAATAAAAGTCGCTCGATGACTTAGGCCTAAGGTGGTGCCTTGGGTATTAGCCTAGCTGATTGTTGTTGTTGTTAAGTTTATGAAATACGGGATAATTAAATAACCGAAAGATAAGCTTCAAAAACTTATTCGTAATAAATACAGAACTTTAAATGTCCAAATTAATTTTAATTTACATTGTCGATAAAAATGTGTTTATGTTTTTTAGTTGCTGCTTTGCTTAGTTTTTCTTTTTATTTGGTGTATTTCTGCTCTTGCTTTTCAGTGGAATCTGGGACAAATTTCGGTGTCCAATTCTCCATATTCCTCGATAACACCAGGAAAAAAAACATTCTACCAAAAATCTTTCGTGACGCGGTACCATTTTCCAAAATGTTTCATCCTTTTATATCCTTCCACGAAGATGCCTTTCGAACTCCCAACAATAAAGTCACAATATTTCTTCCGAGAGTTGTAAATAGTAGATGTGGTTTCGTCTAAGCTTTAATTCAAAGCAAACTTTTCTGGCCACATGTCAGGGCCATTCTTAGGGGGTGATGAGCTGGGCTGCTAAAATTTATAGAATTTAATGCTGTTATAAATGTACTTGTATAACTTTCGAAATTCCATTTGCGGCTAGTATAAATTTAAAATAAAATTTCACCCATTTATAACGAATATACTGGTTAGAAAATAATAATGATGCTTTCCTTATATAGGGTGTTTTTATTTGCTCGAAAAAGTGATTTTTTTCAAAAACTATGTTTCCTAGAAAGTTGAAATTTGTACTGTACATTATACGTGCCGGGGGACACTTTCTACCAAAATTGCATCTAAATCGAAAAATATTTTCACTTTTTTTGAAACTTTAAATTTTAACCGCTAGATGCTATAAGAATTTTGTCAGTGGTAAAATTGTAGAGCGTTACCAAAAACGTACAAATAGCGTTGGCGCGAAAAAATAGACGTCTTTTTCTACAGTTAGATCTTCAGAAATTGCATTTGAGTTTCGAATTACAAAATAGTGGCCTTATCTTCGATTCAATCATGGATCCTTATATTTTATCTAAGTAGGATTTGGTTATACTTTTCCTTTGCTGCCTACTTAAGTTACAAACGACACCTGCAGAACTCAAAGTAAAGCGCCTTCTAAAAGGTGTTTCCATAAAATAAAACAATAAAAAATTAAAAGCATAAAATGTTTTTCTCCGCGTCACGAGCTTAAGCTTTTAGTACTTATTGGCGTTTTGCATGTGGTCTTCAAATTCCCAAATCTTTATCGATCCCAGCGCCTGCTCTCTATCTTCAATAGCTAAAGCTAGTGACGTAGAAAAAACATTTACACGTGACCTTTCGTATTTTATAGAAACACCTATTCAAAATTAAGGACCCATGAGCAAACCATTTGATTAAATTATATTCTTTGTATCTCTTTCCCTTTATCTGCTTATAGTAAAACCCTCAGTGGAACTTTAAAAGGGTGATTCATTTGTGAGTGAAGCAAAGTACATTAAGACGCAATACAAAAGTAAACTATTTGTCTTTGCCACAGTAATTCTATAACTCCTCTTGTCCATGATCGGATTTCACTTTTCACTATTTCAAACAATATTCATTAATAAGGAAAACAGTGTAATGAAATAAATTAATTACATCATCATAGTATATTTTATTACTTTCTGACTCCCTCAAAAACACTAAATGTTTAATTATTAAATTTGTAAAAAGTATTTTTCCAAGATCATTTGTTTCTACCAAGGAAAACACGACATTATCTACATGTAGGACGATATAAATGTTAAAAATAATAATAAATAATAATCAGCAAATTTAGTAATGCTTAATCTTTTAATCTTTCATAAGAACGTTTTCAGTCGCCTTAATGGGCTGAACAATCGTTCAGTCGTAGCAGAGCTTACACGTAACGTTAATATGATTCTCAGAGATTTCAGAGACAGATAATATAATAATAATAATTCTAATTAATAAAGGTCAATTCCTGGGGGCCCAGTTGGAAGTGCATGATAGTTTATATATAAGTGGTTTAAATATAATAATAATTAATCAGCTAGGCTAATACTCAAGGCACCACCTTAGGCCAAAGCCATCAAAGAGACATTTACAGCCATTAATTCAGGTAGTCGGGTTACAATGAGTAGGTGGGTGGTGGCAAACCCTTCATGCCACGCGAGCCAACATCTCCCTACACTTACTATTAGTAAGATTCGTTGGTTTGGAAGAAGCTGCATCCAGGAACATGTCGTGATCGATTTTTATCTATTTCTATCAAAGTCCGTTAAGGAAATTCATTACGAGCTCTTCAGTTTTTATGGGAAGGGAAAACCGAACCACTTGGCTGAAAACCAGTGTGAAGAGAACGTGCAAACTCAACTCGGAATGAGTTGTTCCGAGTTTTCAGCCAGTGCCACAATCTGGGATCGAACCCTATCGCTGTGAGGCGAAAGTGCAAACCCCGCCGCCACGTAAAGGTCGGCGGAACAAATAAATTAACCGCAAAAATTTCAATTAATCATTAAAATTAGCATTATTTGTTTTATACGAATAAATTATACGATTAAACAACGATTTAACATGCAAAATTAATCATTTTTTTCGAATATTTCTGAATAATTTTCGGTTATGGATAAATATAAACAATCGTATAATTTCTTATTCAAACGCCGACCTCTACCGCCACGTCACCGGAGGCTTAGAGCTTATTATTTTACCAACTCTGAATCGTACATTTTTTAAACTCACTTTAAACTTTATATCATTTAATTGCTCAGATGATATCGCACTAATAATTATTATGTGCATTAATTTTCTTTCTGATATCATTCATTGCACAAAATAAAATTCTTTGGAGAGATAAGGAAAGGTACAGCATTTGCGTAGAGGGTGTTTAAATTTTTTATCAGACTGTCCTTAATTTCTTAGTCAGCTTTTGCTTAGTTTTTCTTACAACGAAATTCACAAAATCCTCCATTTTGTGTCATTTGAGAGAAACCAAGCAGAAAATTCACCTGTCAAAAGGAATTTTGCCAAAAAAATATGAAAATGTTTTTAAATTAGTTTCTGATTTTTTTTAGTTAGTTTAGCAGCGGATAACATAGAAAGAGAAATGCTTTCGAAAATGATAAATTTAATAAAAAACGTTTTCAATTCAATGCGCCATTTATCGATTAAGTTGAGTTTTTAAAAAAAAAATTGCTTCCGGCTTTCAGAAATAAGCATTTCAAACTGATGGAATAGAAGCCTAAGAAATATTTTTATTTCACTGATAATTTATGATATTCTTTTGAGAGTTATTTGCAACAGAAGTCAATAAAAAACCGAACAAGTACCCTAAAAGCGACAAAAGAAATATTTTCATTTCAGTACAGATTTCTTATATTGCTATTAAAGGGATAATAAAAGCCCATGGAACCTATATTATATTGATTTCTAATCCAAAAATAAGAACGAAAAACATCTTTTAATCAAACTCAAATTTTAATTTTTAAAAAACTTAATTTATTTAATGAAACCCTATAGTACCTCTATTAGTGAAAACTGAAACATTTTCATTTTAGAATAGAATTATTAAGTTCTAACCACAATATTGTTCGCCATAAGTCTATAACAAACTCTTACAAGAACCTAAAATGATGTACAGACAATCAATCCAAAGTGTAGACAAGTTGATCGAAGACTCGTAATTAAAGTAGAATAATTAAATGGCCCTTTTATTACTTTTGTCTTATTCAGATTAAGACAGATTTCTTTTATATAAAGTGATATAGAAAAACTCCTCCTTAATTAGTTGGCTAATTAAGTTTCCAATTATGGGAACTTTCCGCCCGAAACGAAAGTTATACACGATGGTCATAAAAAGAAGAAATATATAATACGGGAATTCATTTCATCTCAGCCGCTCTCGACATCGAACAACTTCTTTCGTGTCCTCCGTTCTTTATACTTGTGTACGAACGTAAATGAACCGTGTTATTGAAGTTCTCACACACCAAGTAGAGCACTTAACGAAAAAATATAATTTGCAAATGAAGCGAAATCTTTTACTCAACAGCTTTGAACAATAATTAATAAAATAACTACTATATTGGAGATTTTCCTATTTTTTCAGCACTAACAAGGAGACTACCCGAGGTGTTACACACCGATTTTGTTCAAACTCGGGGCATTGGTAGACCTTCATGTAACTTGAAAAATCCTATAGGGATTTTATTCAATGGGCAACGGTTTTGCCATGGCAACGAAAAATGTTTTTGACAACTTAAAATGGAAATTTTCCCATTGTGAATAACATGGGATTTTGACCGATTCCAAGAGTCCCAAAAAAAATTAAAATACCAAAATTATAAAAAAAAATGATAAAAATGGTCACAATTTTTATCAATATTTTAAATTTTTTTCACAGGGAAATCGGTCAAAATCCCATGTTATTTTATGTTGACCAATCCCCCGAGTTTGAACAAAATCGGTGTGTAACACCTCGGGTCTCCTTGTAAGTTAGGATGTACATCAAAGTTTATCAATTTCAAATCGTTTATTTTTTATGAAATTATTTTTATTTATCTTTTACATATTTTATTCAACTTTTTCTTCTTTAATTGGTTTTCACTTCGTATGAGTAGAAAAAATTAAATCGCAATTATATATAATTACCACTTGAAAGGTCTTTGCTTAAAGATTATTTACCATAGTTATAAATACTAACCCTCTCTTCTTCAATTTCATATATTAATTTCTCCGAAATAAATCAATGATTTTTTAAACCCAATTTAATACTATAATAACGCCCATGCGAGATTTGGTGATCCATCTACCAAATTACCCAATTTACAATACGAAATACATACGCAGATACGGACGTATATACCCTATATTATTACAACATATCACTTATGTATAAAAAACAGATATTCAAATAGTCATACACAATTTCATTACAAAACTTTAGCAAGCAAAGCAAACAGCTTTCCAATCGTAAGCGTTTTTTCCGGTCGTCTATGCCTAGAAAGTAAAGCAATTTTCTAAATGGACGGTACGGCCAATTCCGACTCGGGCAGAAAGAAAGAAAAGAGTAAAATTCAGCCGTACCTTCCAATAGCGCGCAAGGATTGATTTTCCTCGTAGGGCTCCCTATACAACAGGGAACAGTAAATTAACAGTTAATATAGAGACAATTGCTTAGCTGGCTCTTTCATTGCAAATAAATGAACCGACACTAATTATTTTCCATCGCGAATCGCGTCTCTTCGCTCTCGCCGTTCTTAAACCTCTCACCCCTTTCTAAATAATGAGGAGCCGGATGAATTGGAGAAATATGCTTCAGTCACCCGAGAACGTATTTATTAAAAGTGAGAACGTACGAGTCTACTTTCTAAACTCGCTAGCGTGACCCGTACTTATGTCGCTCATCCCACAACGCTTCACTCATATTTCTCAATTTTCAACTCCATCTACTATTGGTCAGTGTCTTACCCCTTATCAGGAGAAACTGGGATTGTGGGTGTGGTTTGTCTTTCGAGAGTCAAAAGGCGAATAGAATGCTGCCCAAGGTATTCTTGGTTATAATAGCCCATTTTTTTTATTATTTCAATATTTAACCACGAACAAATTTATGAAATCTAAATATAATTAAATATTAAATTAATCATTAATTCGCTTTACAATTGTTTTTATAAAAAAAACTTCTTTAAAACACGACTTCAATGTTGAGTTTTTTCAGAGCATTTTAAAAAGGAGGCTCCATCTTGTGGAACTGATATATTTCAACGTCCTTAATTTCCCTCCCCCCCAACCCCTAATGTTTCTTTGAGCGTGGGATACTTGAGATGAGGAAATCGCAAAAAACGAAATCGTAGAAGATGGCAGGCACATTCTAACACCCCGAAAATTACCTATTTTAAATATACGTTCCTCCCACAAACTATTTTCTTTGAATGTTTATTAAAGTTTTCTGCCACCAGATGGGGGCCCCTTAACGGGTCAGAGTGTGCAATAACTGGTGGGTTTACCAGGAAGTCGGGGTCCAGCTCTTGTTACCCATAAGGGTGGTGGTGGTGGCTCACTGGGAGATGTAAGCTGTGATCAAATGGTCCTATCTCCACCTCCGACTTCCGTCAGGTAGGGGCTGGAAACTGGGCTTCCGCTCAGGCTAACGGAGAGAGGCCAGGCAAACTGGCCGCCTCAGCGGAATTGGTAACCTGTTGTGGGGCCGCTGGTCTCCGTTTGAGGCGCTGTGGTCCTGTTTCCTGACCTTTTGGGACAACACCTTGTGTCCGGTGCCAGCTGTTCCGGGTTACGTGGGCCGCTGTGTGCCCGTCATTCCGCTTTAGGAGCTCTTTCTGAAGGGTGTGGCTCTCTATCTACGTAGGTAGGGTGTCGGCTGGAGTTGCTATATATAGCATCCGCTCTTATTCCCACTGCTGTGTGCGAAGTTAGGGGTTGGTCGTCCCACTGTTGCACCTTCTGCGTCAAAGGTGCGACCGTCAGCCGTAGGGTTCTCTCGCTGCCTTGGCTGTTCTGTCACCTGTCGGGACTGGGGACGCTGGCATAGGGCAATATGATGAGGAACTCCGGTGGTGTTCTCTGTTTGCGGTACACCGGGCTACAAATCTGATACACATGATATCTCCACCTACGACTTCGTTCAGGTAGTGGTTGGGAACTGGGCTTCGGCTCAGGCTAACGGAGAGGTTCCCGGCATCCTGGCCAACTCGGAGGATTAGGTAGCCTGCTGTTGGGCGACGGGTCTCCGTATGAGTCGCTGTGGCCCTGTTTCCCGGCCTTTTGTGCCGATTGTGCCGGGTTACGCTGGGTCGCAGTGTACCCGTCGTTCCCCTTTAGGAGCCTTTTCGCTTGGCACTCTATACCTACGTAGGTACTAGCAGTGGCGTAACTAGGGTATGGCAGACATGGCACATGCCATGGGCGCCACTTTGAGAAGGGCGCAAAATGGCCAAAAATCAAAAAGTAGTATGAAAAAATTCAGAAAGATTTTTTAAAAAGTGTATATCTTCAGTAAACGTTTTAGCCTCTTTAAGGAATATCACATGTTGGTCTGACATCAATACAAGAGATAATAAGATTATCTATTCTTTTGCTTTTATTATTCATTAATCACCTTTCTCCCAAGTAGAAGCCCCCAGTGCGTATGGTAACACGTCATTTTTAACTCCCCTGGTCCCAAACCCCTTTAAATACGCCCTTGCAGGCTGGGCGCGATTTCTGTGCTTGCTATAGGCGACATTTACCCTAGTTACGCCACTGGGTACTAGGTAGGGTGTCGGCTGGAGATACTAGGGCATCCGCTCTTATTACCACAGATGTGCGCGAAGTGGCGAAGCGGTCGATCAATTGATGTGCCTTTTGCTGGGTTGAGTGGCATGCATTGAAATTGAGACCATCAATAGTAGAGTTATCTTGCTGCCATTTCGGTTTAGTCACCTTCCGGGCTGTGGACGTTGTCGTAGGGCATAATGATGAACTCCTCCTATTTATCTTACGCCCTTGAAAATTACCGAAATGTTTTTTGCCTTAATGATTTTTTTTAAATAACTAAAGGGCTTATAAAAAATATTGCTCTGAACAAATCCTTGAATTCCTATCAAAGTCTTATCTTAAAAAAAAGAATTATTTGATCGAAAACCAAACGGCAGGAAACTCTTCCAAGAATGAGATAAATTGTTTCCCCTTAATGAATGGGGTCCGGTTCGTAAGTTCTCGGTGATCCTAAATGCGTTCTTGGTAAAGCGAATTTTGATGATATTTGCCGTATCAGATGTTGGTTTGTCAATTAGTGATATCCGAAAAAGAAACCGTGATTACATTGCGCAACATATGCTCCAGATTCTTCAACACCGGAAATTAAATGATGATTTCTCTTCTCTCAATGTTCATTATTTCCAGATAAAAAAGACTAGCCTTATGAATTGGTGGGTCCTTAGAGGTAGACGGGCTAGAAAGCCATCCGGAACTATTTGATTTATCAGCTCCCTTTAGTTCTACCATATCGTTAGTACCCCCCAAAAAGATAATAGAAAAAATAGACCAAGGGCTAAACTAAACAATTTGATTGAAACATAATGTTTCGGAAATTCGGATAATAAGTTCCTCGTGGTTCCTCGGGCACTTTAAAAGTATATTTTTAAATTAAGTGTTTGTTTCGCGACAAAACTGGAACGCAAACACTTTTCTAATTAAAATTATAACTTAAATAATAAATATTAAATATGTGGGAAGTTTAGGGCTGTGCGAGTACTCGATCAGCATGGAGTAACCGACGATTTTTGAGGTCAGATGCTCGAACTCGAACTCGAATAAGAAAGTTTTAAATTATCGTTGATTATCGAGTATCATAAATTTGCCCTAATCGGGTACTCGAATACTCGATTAAGCCACCTGTAAAACTCATCGGATTGTTTTTCCCCGCCGACAATATTCGGGTAATTGACCACTCGTCAATAATCTGTTTGTCATAGACATTCGCCCGGGTAGAAAAACGGGGGAAATAAATGCAAACGAACATCAATTTCAATGACCTTGAGTGATTGGCTGGCTGGATTCGTATATAAGTTTTTTAGTTTTGGTTTTGGTTTTGAGAGAGCTCGGAATTATCTCTGCCGTGAGTGCCTGATTAATGTTCTTTGCATTTTGTTAATAATTTTTTTTTAACTTGTTACATTCATTTAAGTAGTAACTAGTAGGCTATTTTAAAATTTTCTTAATTAATCGACTACCAGAATAGAACTCGTCGATTAATCAACTACCAGTACGATTTTTCTAACTACTCGATTACCCGAATGGGTTTTTCTGACTACTTGACTACTCGAACAAAGAAAATTTGGAAATTATCGAGTACTCGACAAACCGACTCGATCAAAATATTACCCGACTCGACTACCCGATGGAAAAATTTATTTATACTCGAAACCCGACTCGATTGTTTAAAACCACTACTTGCACAGCCCTAAAATTTGTTCTTTAAAACTAAAACTAAACCTAGTACTGGAACGAAAAGTTGAATTTTTGACTACTCTCTCCCTTCATGAAAATTAAAATAAATATAAAATTGACAATTCAGAGTTACTATTATGCTCGAAAGATTTTGATAGTGACCTTAAATTTTACCTTCTAAACAAGAGCTCAAAAACGAAAAAAGTTCATCACACCACCCCTACAAGTGTGATTATTGATATACTCTTCTCCTATTAACAAATTTCTCATTTTTCATTTTTCCTTTTTAAGAATGAAGGGGCAAGAAGGTTTTGAGCAGTGACCGACTGTACATACACTCTTAAAAAAAGGGTGTATTTTCAAACCTTTTAGGGATTTTTCTTGTCCCATATTTAACACCTTAACAGGTTTATAAAGTATGTTATTCTACACCTTAAAAATCAGTTTTCCTGCTAGGGTGTTTATTTACACTGTTTGGGGTGCTTATGTCCTCCGTTTTGGTTCCTTTGTTATACAGTTTGTGGTATAAAACTATTCCCTTCAGGGTTATTATCTACTCCCTCTAGGGTACAAGACTACTCCTTTTAGGGTACCAAACGACTCCCTTCAGGGTGTTACACTACCCCCTTAAGGGTTCTACAATAGTACCTTAAGGGTTCTATAATACTCCCTTTACAGTTTTAAACTATTCCCTTTAAGGTTCTAAACTACTGCCTTAAGGGTGCTACAATACTCCCTTTAAAGTGTTAAAATACTCCTTTTGGGGTACTAAACTACCGCCTTAAGGGAGCTACACCCTTACCAGGTGTTAAATCACTCAATTTACGGGGTAATATAACACCCTTTATACACCTTTTCAAGTTTTTAATTTGGGACAATAAAAATCCCTTTAGGGCGTTTAAATTAACATTAAAGTGTGTTTTTTACAGATATTAACCCTTACTATACCATTAAAACAGCCTTTTTTTAAGAGTGTAGGGTAGCCTTGCCCGATGGAAAGTTGACTTTGTGGGCTTCTACCATATAGTGCCTTTTCTTTTACGAACCTTGGGCTTCTACTGAAGTGGGCCCTCGTAAATATTTATCATTATTCAAACTAAATAATAGCCGCATAATTCTAGGTGGCCTCTTGATCTAATGGCTGCCAATATTTTTGGTCACAGATAAAAATTAAAAAAAACCTTTGTGAAATAACAGTTTTTATTATATTCTTTTTATAATATCGCATTGTTTTGAAAACTAAACTATTAACGTAGAGCACCTTAGCTATAAACAAAAGCAACCTTCTGCCTGGCCATTTAAAAAACCAAATTTAATGGTACTTTTCTTGCTGTATCTAGTTGCAATGAAAATATACTGCCTACCAATAATCAGTCAGGTTAATACGCAAGGCACCACCTTAGGCCCAAGTCATCTAGCGACTTATATAATGCCTTAAACATGTGCCCGGGTTACAAAATGGCGTCGCCCACATTTTGGCTCGAAACAAAGTCTATTGTATCGAAACTTGCAATGCAGTTTAGGCCTAGTTGGTTACGAGCCACGTCTTTTTCTTCTAAATACGCATTGGATTATACCAGTATTTCATCAAGATATGAATATTCAACTTGGTCGGTTTCCAGCTGTGGGTCTCCGTATGAGCCGCTGCTGCCCATGCTTTCCCGCCTTTTGGGATATTCAACCCCACGCAGAGGCACTACGTCATGTAAATTATAGAGCTCGAAAAACCATCTGTTGCAATTCCTGTGAAGCAGAAGATCTAATTAAAGGGTTCCATCACAGGGATGATGGGCAGAGAAAAACTATTTTTATTTTTGTTCGTGTCTGTCTTCGAAATTTGGTGCAGTGAGTCTACATTGTATAGCAATGGCACTGCGCGTAAAATTCAAGCGAAAAAGCTTTGTTTGAAGGCATTGCTTCGGGTATGTTTGAGAAAAAAGAGAGTAATGTTGCAGCGTGTTCTTAAAATATGCTCAGAAAAAAAGTAATGAGCATAAATAAATTGAAAGATTAAAAGCGCTTTTATGAGAAACGTGTTAGATAAATGGGAGGATGCGAAAGGAAATGGTTTAAGGCAAAATCTTAGGCCTTATCTTACAAATAAAGCATAACCAGCGCTAACGCTGGAGTTCGTGATATTCACAAGTAGATCCATCGTGATATGTACTGCAAAGAGTGTTTTGAATATCATGTTGAGTAAATCTTATCAATCAGTTTAGGTATTTCTGACTACTTACGTTGTGTTTCAACATATGCGGATTAACTATCACCTGAGCCCTTAGTTTTGAGCTTTATAAGGGCCCCTTTGGCATTGTTATCTTCTAATTTCAAGGTCCCTAATGTTACGGGCCCTAGGATTAAAAATAATTACCTTATTGGGTAGTCGGATAAAGATGTCTAATTATAGCTGAACACTGTGATAAAATATTTAATGATGTTGCTGACAAAATAAATCAACCGATTTGTGGAATCGATAAGTAAAAATTCATAGATACTAAATTTAAAAACGAAACCATTTCACCAGCGAAATCTGGAATTAAAGAAGCTTTAGAACCGCCTGACTATTGTAAAGCCTTCATTTGCATCCGCAAATGAAGGCTTTGTCCCTAACAGTCTTTCCCTTTACTTCTGAGAGTTATCTCGTTGTTTCGGGCCAACGCTGCTGGGGAAGGTAGGGATGACTCATCCTCGCTCGCGTCGGCCACCTTCGGAATTCTCCGAAAGTGGTGACCTCTGACCCGAAGGGTTAAGAGCGGGGTAAAGCTGTACCGTTGACGCTTACTATTGCACCACAGTGAGTCCGCAAAGATTTCTTGGCGGGCTTTCTTCTCCAGCCAATTATAGGTTGGAGACCGGTAGCGTCACCCGAGGGGCCCGTTATATAAGGGACGTCGGGACAATGGACAAACCCTCTTGGTTACGGACTCCGACCTAACCAGTCACATCTTTTCTATTCTCTCTTCTAGAGATAGTTATTAGTTGCCATGCATTGTAACATTTGGTAAATATAAAGTATTATTAATAAAGAGTATTTTATAGGTAACTCTCGTACATGGTTTAGACAAAAGCCGACAATTTCCAGGCTTCACACTATTTTACGGAAAAGATAATAACACCAGAGATAACAGATGGGGGAAAAGTAGAAGATTCTTCTTTAAAAAAGAAAGAAATAGGTAATTTATTTCAAAACTGTAAAATTTACATCGGTATATTAATAGATTAGAATTACCACAAACTATTGTTGGCTGTCTGAACGCAATGGTTGGCAGACCAAACCCGATAGTGGGCATTGCGAACCAAATGCTTTGCGGACTGAACCCAAATGTTGGCAGACCGAACCCGATAGTGGGCATTCCGAACCCAATGGTGGCAGACTGAACCCGATAGTGGGCATTCCGAATTCAATGGTTGACTTACCGAACTCGATATAGTGGGCATTCCGAACCCACAAGTTAGCATTCCAAATTCTAACGGTCCTCAACCGGCCAAGGGGTGCAATAACTGGTGGCTTTCTGGGGGCGGAGTTCAGCACTTGTAATCCATAAAGGCAGGGACACATTGGGAGATATTACCCTTGGTCAAATGGTCCTACCTGACCCCCAACTTCCGTCACGTAAAAAATATCGGGTTGTTTTTGACCCAAATTGGGTTGTTTTTTTACCCATTGTTGGGTCAGTATTTAACCAAACAAAATATTGGGTTAACATAGAGATAATTTTATTTTATTATTTCGCAGGAATTTTATATAATTCGAAGTTTCATTTAAATCAAGGAATACTTCTGCGTATTGTTCCATACTAGAGTGACTGAGAAAAATCATATCACCTCGGGTAGGAATCGAACCTACGACCGAGGTGATATGATTTTTCTCAGTCACTCTGGTATGGAACAATACGCAGAAGTATTCCTTGATTTAAATGAAACTTCGAATTATATAAAATTCCTGCGAAATAATAAAATAAAATTATCTCTATGTTATGACTACAGGCTATCAAGGTCCTGTTATAAATTAGTTGACGTTAAATGCTACGGCACCGTCAACAACGGGTTAAATATATCCCGTCAATAATGTGAACCAGATCGAGTCATTCTTAAAAATTGGATGTCCGAGGCCTGATTATTCGTGGCCTCGGTAGTCCAATGGTAGTGGCGTTGGGACGGTAACCCAAAGGTCGTAGGTTCGATTCCTACCCGAGGTGATATGATTTTTCTCAGTCACTCTGGTATGGAACAATGCGCAGAAGTATTCCTTGATTTAAATGAAACTTCGAATTAAAATATTGGGTTGTTTTAGTTTTCACCCAAAAAGGGTTATTTTCATAATGCTATTTTGGGTTAAATTTATAAATTACCCTAATATGGATTGAATATTAACCCAAAATATGGTTAATATATGACTAAATTTTGGGTTATAATTTAACAATTAATTGGGTTTTTGTTTTACTCATTGTTGGGTCAGTATTTAACGAAACAAAATATTGGGTGGTTTTCGTTTTCACCCAAAATGGGTTATTTTAATAATGATATTTTGGGTTAAATTTATAAGTTTCCCAAAATATGGTTAATATATGACTCAATTTTGGGTTATAAATTAACAATTAATTTGGTTGTATAAAATTATGTCTTGAAATTATAAGCCTTCCAATTTTATTCTTTGTACCTGCATGTTAAGATTTTTTTCTATGGGGATATAAAGATGCCTATAAATTGACCACTCATTCAATTTTGTTTTCACAAAAACATCCATTTATAAATTTGATCACACTTGAAAGAATATCGTAAGGCCTTGGCAATTTGCAATAAATTTAAACAAGGGAGCTCATTACGTTCTTCCGCTGAAATATCAACACAACATACAAAAATAAATTTAAAATATTGGAAAAATGTTAATTATAAATAGTAAATAAAATTAAAAATATTCTATACCTTTAGAATAAAAATTAAGAATCTTTTCAAGCACTCATGGAAACGATGCAGAAAGTTTAATTTCCAGTCTTCCAAAGACTACAAGTTCGATGGACACATTTAGTTGCTCATATCGTTTTTGGCGCGAGGGAACTTTAAATTCGATAGTATGACCCAATTTTGGGTTGCTATTATATTATCTTAAGAACAACCTAATTTTGATTAACCCAAATTTTGCGTTTCAAGATTTTCAACTACATTTGGGTTATTTTTTACTCAAAAAGTAGTTAAAAATGAAATGACCAAAATCATTTAACCCAACGTTTTTAAGAGTGTAGGGACCGGGGACTACGCTTCGGCTCAGGCTAACGTAGGATGGTCCCAGCACTGTCGGCACTCTGTCAGAGTTGATGGTTTCCAGCTGCGTGGCGGGGTCCCCGTATGAGCCGCTGCTACCCTTGCTGTCCCACCTTTTGGTCTCAAGCCAGGATATCCAGCTCCAGGTCTGCGGGAGTCTCTGGGATGCAAGTTGGCCGTTATTGGACCTTAACCTCTGGATGTTTACTTCCGTTCTTTTGAAAGCTGGGTGTCTGGCGGTGCTGCTACAGAATATACCCTTTTTTCCACGTCTGTGCTGATCGTTCCATTGCTGCACCTTTCGGGCTGTGGACACTATCTCGTGGCAAAATGATATGATATATGATGATTAATATTGATGAACCGGTGTAAAACTACCAACTCAGTTCCAAGTTATAATAAAGTTCTTTATCCGTTACGGAAGAGCATTAGATAAAATTATCCAGGATGGAACCTGTAAGTAGAATAATATGATTTAAATATAAAATATAGTGATTCAAGGGTTAAGCCCCGGCTAGTTAACAAATTAGGGAGCCAGTAGGAGTAGAAACTTTACTCAATAAAACTAAGTCTAAACTCCTATACATTCAAGTTAAAAAGCTAATTTGTTCACTTTTCTTAGTTTTTTGAGAAAAAAATGGTACTCTATTTGTAAGGACTCCTGTCAAAGTGCAATACTAGCAGACTATTTGCCATCTAGGTAGGCGAAACGAAATTGGCCAAGTCTATTTCATATGTGAATTTTTTCCCAATTTCGTGCTTAAAGTTCCGCAATTCCAATTGCTTCCACGTCTGTTTGTGCTGCCTCAGTGTTCGCTTTTAGCTCATCTAATATCATTAATATTAGGATGCTCGTAATTTCTTATTAAATTCTAGTATCATTGATTTGATTAGGATTTCGTGCGGAATTTTTGATTTGGTTAGGAATAAGAGGGGAATTTTTGATTTGATTAGGATTTCGTGCGGAATTTTTATTTGAATAGGATTAAGTGCGGAATTTTTGATTTGATTAGGATTTAGTGCGGAATTTTTTGATTTGACTAGGATTTAGTGCGGAATTTGGACTTGATTAGGATTAATTACGGAATTTTTATTTGATTAGGATTTAATGCGGAATTTGGACTTGATTATGATTAATTACGGAATTTTTATTTGATTAGGATTTAATGCGGAATTTTTGATTTGATTATGATTTAGTGCGGAATTTTTTATTTCATTAGGATTTAGTGCGGAATTTTTTATTTGATTAGGATTTAGTGCTGAATTTCCATCGCTGCTCTCTGCTTAAAATCCCACAATGAACTGCAGTAAAATACATCATTGTGACCTTCTTTTACTTGTGACGAATAATTGAATGTTTATTTTCTTCCAGAATAGCCTACAGCTGACTGTCCTTCGCCAAATATAAAATGCACTGAAGAGTGTGGTGGTCTACAGCCCATCGACTGCACCAAAAATCAATTGATTCGCTAGTCTATTCTCAAACAATTTATTGGTACTGCAATTGTCTTTCAAACCGTATTTCGATGGTGCGATTATTGAAATATCTTGGAGGTGCATTCACTGATCAGAGTATCATTCTAATAAATGGCAGTCAGAATTTCAATATTAAGTTTTCAGTAGCGCTGTAGTATTCTGGGAAAAGGTGTATTTATATTTTGGATTATAATACAACTTTAGCATTTTTTTGTATCTTTAGCTGATGAGCAATACATACTTACTAGAAAAACAACTAAACGTAACTTAGTATAAAAAGACTAGTAAGAACTCCCGCTAGGTTGTCAGTCCTTAGGCACGTATTGATTTAGACGGTCTTTGTCAAAATAGACAGTTGTTATAAAAATTAGAATTGTAAAAATAGAGTGTCGAATTTGTTGCTGTTATGTTAATTATATACGTTCATTTATAAGGGGATTTGAAAAAAACTAGAGGCATTTTACTGAAATATGCATTGAAAAGATTGCATTATCCGTAAGTTTAAAATATGTAAATCTAGATTCTAGAATTATCTAAAAATATGTTCATTTTTGTAGGTGGGAAGAAAATGTGTTGCGAAATGTCTTGGCAATATTAGATTACATTAATAACCTATTTTGACGGATAAAAACCAAGAAATATACTTTGGTTATGTAAGTAACATAATAACGTCGGTTAATGATAGTCTGTCGCAGCGATTGCATATTCAAAGGCTTAGAA
Organism: Leiobunum rupestre; assembly: GCF_980474605.1. Classification (NCBI taxonomy): domain Eukaryota; kingdom Metazoa; phylum Arthropoda; class Arachnida; order Opiliones; family Sclerosomatidae; genus Leiobunum; species Leiobunum rupestre. The sequence goes on from NC_143393.1 coordinate 49,937,859, forward strand.
TATAGTTGTACACTTCTGTTTAATTTTTTTATGCAGTACACTGTTAAAAATAAAGGTTTATAAAACGACCAAAATTGGACTTTAATTTATTTCAAACCATTTGGTTACTAAAAACGGTCTAATCAATTATTTTAGACCCATTTTACTCTTCCATGTTTATTACAATACCTTTTGGGGTATTGAAAGGGAACGAGCCCTAAGAATAAACCTTTTCCAGTCCTGGTGGTAAAGGTATAAAAATGTTATGTTCTAACATTTAGTCCTTTTGAATACCCAATTAATTCCCTTAAACGAAGAAACAAATGATATGGACCAATTTCGAGACTATAGTATTTGAATACTACGTTATTTATTTTCGTAATATTTTCTTTAAAATAACATAATGCGAAGAAATTACAGTCACCAGGAATATTTAACTAAGGTTAAGTCTTTAAAAATTTGATAACAGATTTTAAATATAGGGGATATCGATTACGGCGTCAAACTATGATAACCCAAATATCGGCACCAAATAATTCTTGCTATGTGTATATCAAAAATTGAAAGTAATAAATGATACTTTACGTGATCAACCCCCTTCGTTCAACGACTTTAGGGACGCTCATTCGACTATTCCCCCCGAGCGAAAACCAGCCTAATCTGGCCATGTTAATGGTTAATATATTGAGTCGTATTGAATAATAATAAATATAATTAAATAAGGGCCTATAAAGGACTAAAATAAAGTTAAAAAGGATTGACTTCTTATTGATTATGAAGTAAAATGGATAAAAGAGTGTAAAATAAGTACTTAAACACTCCACAAAAGGACTGAATTTGGGGGCAGAAGGTTTCAATATGTTTTATGATAAAACCCTAAATGGTCTTAAATATTGGAAAAAGTTTTAACTACTTTAGAGGTCTAAAATAAAACAGTGTATTAGTATAAGTATGACCCTTATTCTCCAAAGCTAAAATTTTTAAATTATAATTTGGTTTCGTAGGTGATTATATAAATTACAAGTAGTTTTTGACCTATTGAAAATCAAATCACTTTCTGAAATTAGAGTTATGCTTACATTGGTAAAATAATGATCAATTATTGAATCGCAAGATAAATTTACCATTGTAAATACTTGCTATGAAGGTAGATTTATACAATTATGCAATCATTATCAACCGAACTAATTTATTATATTATTGACAATTTCTATATAGAATGAAAGCAAAACATTCTAGAGACACTGGATAGTCGACCACTGTTCCTGTTTAAGTTCCAAAGATACGATTGAATTAACACTTTCTTTTAGAGAACGGCATTTTTAATTAACCCTTCCGGGCCGGTTTAAAGACTGTATTGAGCTCATGCAAGGAAAAGAGTCGAAAGACCGAATGGTTTTTACACTTTGTGCCAAGCACTATGGAATACATGTTTGAAATCCTATCATGATAGAATTGCCTTTAATTTGTTGGATGTTATGATAACTCTCACAGGATTTCGATAGCAATTTGCTTCACTCCACGCTTCTAAATCTGAGCTGTTAGACCTTTGTTCAGGATTTGATGGAAAATAGACTTTATCTTTACGGACCGTTATTTTCGCTCTTTTCTTTGAAGCTTGGTTACAAACTTATTTTATCTCGAAGATAAAAACTAGCAGACGCCTAACAAAGACCTGTATATTTTTAATAACGAATCAAACTCGAGAGCTTTCATGACACCCAATTTTACGTCATTTAAGGTGGTATAAGCGTTTTTGACCCAACCCATAATGCTCCACCACAAAATACCACAGGGGATATGGGGAGATATTCATTCCAAGTAGCGTTATGGATTCCTGATGATAGACAAAAATATTCAGAAATTAAAGACTTAATTTTACCTTCTCATATTCCTTTCGACTTTCACTCTAGGACTCTAGGTGATCATATGAACTCACGCAGTGGCGTAGACAATGGGGGTTTCCGGGTTCAGCCCCCCCCCCTTGGGCCTCACTTTGACTGTACTAAATTTACACCCCCTTCTCGACCCCCCTCTTAACATTCACATACTTCGACTTCGGACTTCCACCTTGACGAATTTCTGGCTACGCCACTGACCTCACGTACCGGCCAGTCCTGCCCTACATTCCATCTGAAAATTTTCCGGTGTTTATATAATGTATTTTCAACAATTTTTAAATGTTTTAAATTATAAAATTTAGTTTTGGCCCAAAATATAATGTATGGGTGTTATATCTTAATAAACGCGCAATTAACAATTACGTTCTTTTAATTATAGTTTTAGTTCCAAACAGAAACACGCAAAGAACCGCCTAGACCTCAAACCTCACAAGAAACCACGGTCATCGTCACACCTGGTTTTAAATAAAATTTTAAAAATGTAGATGGCACCACCAGTGCTTCGTAACGCCATCCTTTTTTGGGCTACAAACACAAAAAAGTGCTATACAACCCTTATTTTCACCCCTCACGCCGGTGATGGAACCCTTTAAAAATACTATCGAACTAAACAAATCAGAGAAAAATTAGTCACACCTACACCTATGAAAGGGTAAAATTTTCAACAAGAGATGGCACTGGTGTAGATGGAGCATTGGAGCGTATTAAGGGAGAACATTTGATGGTCTTTTTCCAACTCGTTTTTTAAATTCCATTTTAAAGTGGTTTTTAGCGTAATTAAGGTCCCGCGTCGCGCGCTTTTATTACATTTTTAAAACTTAATTGGTTTCGTGACTCCTAAAATGGCATCAAGATTAGTTTCTCTTCAAAGTTGTTGATAAACAGTTTGTCATTTAAGTTTGATTTTCAAAATCGTGATTGAATGGAAAGGGTTTCTTGGATTTTCAGTTCAATAAAGTTTCAATATGGGCAGGTCAGCGAAAAATATCTGTATATAACGTACCATTACGAAAACGGTGGATCAAATAATGTACCTTTATTCCGATTTGGTTAAAATCATTTGATCGAAACTGAATTGGATACCAATAATCATTTGATTGAAACAGAATTGGATATATATAATCATTTGATCCAAACAGAATTGGATACAAATAGTAATTTGAACCAAACAGAATTGGATACAAATAGTAATTTGATCCAAACAGAATTGGATACATATAATCATTTGATCCAAACAGAATTGGATACATATAATCATTTGATCTTAACAGAATGGGATACATATAATAATTTCGCCCAAACAGAATTGGATACTAATTTGTACATTGAATCATATCATTTTCATAAGTGTATAAAATGGGATTATCATAATTAACCGAAATTATAATAAATTAATTTTTGTATTAAATACACCATTAAATTAGCTTTGCTTGAATTAAGTGTATGCGTTTAAAAATAATAAAAGGAATGTCCTTGGAAAATAATAAAAGGATCATCGTTTTGCATATTTCAAAGGGTCATCCATTGAAAGTAATAAATGGATCAACGTTTGCATATCTCAAAAAAGACCATTGATTGAAAATAAAATGATCAACGTTTGAAAATAGTAAAAGGATCATAGTTTAAAATAATAAATGGAACATCGTAGTGTTGTTAATTTTCCGGGAAAATAAAATGCGAAAACATTTTTAGAAATTTTCCGGAAAATTATCCGCAAATCGGAAAAATAAAAAATTGAAAAATAAATTACTTTTTAAGGGTTTCTAATGTTTTTAACTTTTTAACGATAAAAAATGTTTAATATCAGTAAACATACTACAAAACATTAATAGTGTTACATTGTTTATCAGTTTGAACTAGTCTAGAAGTTTAGTTTTACTTTTTGATTCGAAAAAATGTGGCGAAAATGCAGCTTTATTTCAATTTGCAAACAATAATTAGACTAATCATGGAATTAAAACTTTTTTATTTTTTGCGGATAAATACGGAAAATTTTCCGACTTACAACATTAGATCATCGTTTGCAAATTTCAAAAGGGTCATCGATTGAAAGTAATAAAAGGATCATCGTTTGTAAATAAAAAGATCATCATTTGCTAATATTAAAAGGGTCTTCGTTTTAAAACATTAAAGGGTCATAGTTTGAATATAATAAAAGGGTCATCGTTTGAAAATATGAAAAAGGCCATCGTTTGATATAATAAAAGGGTCGTCGTTTGAAAATATGAAAAGGGTCATCGTTTGAAATATGGAAGGGCCATCGTTTGATATAATAAAAGGGTCATCGTTTGAAAATATGAAAAGGGCCATCGTTTGATATAATAAAAGGGTCGTCGTTTGAAAATATGAAAAGGGTCATCGTTTGAAATATGGAAAGGGCCATCGTTTGATATAATAAAAGGGTCGTCGTTTGAAAATATGCAAAGGGTCCTCGTTTGAAATATGAAAAGGGTCATCGTTTGAAATATGAAAAGGGCCATCGTTTGAAAATATGAAAAGGGTCCTAGTTTGAAAAATGAAAAGCGTCATCGTTTGAAATATGGAAAGGGCCATCGTTTGATATAATAAAAGGGTCGTCGTTTGAAAATATGAAAAGGGTCATCGTTTGAAATATGGAAAGGGCCATCGTTTGATATAATAAAAGGGTCGTCGTTTGAAAATATGCAAAGGGTCCTAGTTTAAAATATGAAAAGGGTCCTAGTTTGAAAAATGAAAAGGGCCATCGTTTGATATAATAAAAGGGTCGTCGTTTGAAAATATGAAAAGGGCCATCGTTTGAAATATGAAAAGGGTCGTCGTTTGAAAATATGAAAAGGGTCATCGTTTGAAATATGTAAAGGGCCATCGTTTGATATAATAAAAGGGTCGTCGTTTGAAAATATGAAAAGGGCCATCGTTTGATATAATAAAAGGGTCGTCGTTTGAAAATATGAAAAGGGTCATCGTTTGAAATATGGAAAGGGCCATCGTTTGATATAATAAAAGGGTCATCGTTTGAAAATATGCAAAGGGTCCTCGTTTGAAATATGAAAAGGGTCATCGTTTGAAATATGAAAAGGGCCACCATTTGAAAATATGAAAAGGGTCCTAGTTTGAAAAATGAAAAGGGTCATCGTTTGAAATATGGAAAGGGCCATCGTTTGATATAATAAAAGGGTCGTCATTTGAAAATATGAAAAGGGCCATCGTTTGATATAATAAAAGGGTCGTCGTTTGAAAATATGAAAAGGGTCATCGTTTGAAATATGGAAAGGGCCATCGTTTGATATAATAAAAGGGTCGTCGTTTGAAAATATGAAAAGGGCCATCGTTTGATATAATAAAAGGGTCGTCGTTTGAAAATATGAAAAGGGCCATCGTTTGATATAATAAAAGGGTCGTCGTTTGTAAATATGAAAAGGGTCATCGTTTGAAATATGGAAAGGGCCATCGTTTGATATAATAAAAGGGTCGTCGTTTGAAAATATGCAAAAGGTCCTCGTTTGAAATATGAAAAGGGTCATCGTTTGAAATATGAAAAGGGCCACCATTTGAAAGTATGAAAAGGGTCCTATTTTGAAAAATGAAAAGGGTCATCGTTTGAAATATGGAAAGGGCCATCGTTTGATATAATAAAAGGGTCGTCGTTTGAAAATATGAAAAGGGCCATCGTTTGATATAATAAAAGGGTCGTCGTTTGAAAATATGAAAAGGGCCCTCGTTTGATATAATAAAAGGGTCGTCATTTGAAAATATGAAAAGGGTCATCGTTTGAAATATGGAAAGGACCATCGTTTGATATAATAAAAGGGTCGTCGTTTGAAAATATGCAAAGGGTCCTAATTTGAAATATGAAAAGGGTCCTAGTTTGAAAAATGAAAAGGTCATTGAAATATGGAAAGGACCATCGTTTGATATAATAAAAGGGTCGTTGTTTGAAAATATGAAAAGGGCCATCGTTTGATATAATAAAAGGGTCGTCGTTTGAAAATATGAAAAGGGTCATCGTTTGAAATATGGAAAGGGCCATCGTTTGATATAATAAAAGGGTCGTCGTTTGAAAATATGAAAAGGGCCATCGCTTGATATAATAAAAGGGTCGTCGTTTGAAAATATGAAAAGGGTCCTAGTTTGAAATATGGAAAGGGCCATCGTTTGATATAATAAAAGGGTCGTCGTTTGAAAATATGCAAAGGGTCCTAGTTTGGTAATATTAAAATGGTCATAGTTCCATAAAAAAAGTATAGTATGATATGTTTATCCTTTTTATTTTCTGTAAAGTCAAACCATCTATTTTGGTCTTTGCGAACCAGTTTTCCCAAGGCGCAAAAGTTTTTCGAAGCGAATGATTTTTTCCTTGGTTTTTTCTTTTTTCTCGTAATTTTCGGGTCAAGGGAAGGCTTAATATCACAGCCCGAATTCTCGTTGTAGGTTTCTTGTGGTTTCGAGCGCGAGCCCTTAATCTGAAGCGTAAAACACCGGGCAGGGAATTACTTTCGCATTTGGAGAAGAGATTATACTCCCTTTAGTTCTTCGCCTTAATTCCCTTTAAAAGAAATCGATTGCCGTGTATTGGCATCCTATAAAAAGAGAGTACGTTTGAGGGTGCTTTCGATGGATACCTTTGTTTGGTGGGTGGCTTAAAAACCACGAACAATGATGGGCACGCTTCACTCATTTTAGAGCCGGTTCGAGAGTTCAGAGACAGAGCTTTTCAAACAATTAAGAGCTACGTTGCCTCTGTATTGAGCCAGATAATCGAGGGTTGAAATATAAAAGAGGCTAGTCTGTTTAGGGCTGATGTTGAATTGACTTTAAAGAGCCCTTAACTTAATAATAGATTGAGAAAGAGCAGTGTGGAGCTCTCTTTTTCGTTCTCAAACTCTGGACAAACTGAGACGAACGAATGATAAGTATCCTAAAAACCGGGTTTCTTGGATTATAATAGCTTGACTGATGAGGTATCTGTATCAGTTGGTTTGAGTGCATGTGAGAGGGATTTAATCTGAATATCTCCAGAGAAGAGCGCGAACGGCGAACGTGATAGCTTAAAGTAAGCAGTGTGAGATGAGAATGGATTTCGAGAAAATGCCCTTCACTGACCACGAATTCGCTGGTAGAATAAAGATCTTTTCTTAGTAGATCCGGTTGTTTAACGAGGTATCAATGACCATTAAAAACGGATGCTTAATTGCAATCTAATGGTGAGTTTCTTAATCCAACGACATCTCTCGGGAATTAAATGTTTAGTAATTGTGCGTTTAAATTTGCCCTAAATCTAAATCTTCACCCTAAGTTATCTTTGTTAATGTATAGATTACTGAGCGCCGTCATTGCAATTCCTGAATGTAAACAGTGTATCAGTTTCCTCAATCCTAGTATTTATCTTAGAAACTTTTAAAGATAGTTTTGAAATTTGAAATTGAAGGTTAATTTTAATTTTTTATACGCTTATGCTAAAACCGATTACGTATTTATTACTACTTAGGAAGAAAATATGTTGTAGAAATTTTTAGCGCTGTTCCCAATCCCACGTCATGCTTGAAAAGTAAGCTCTTTTTCCCTAAAAACAAAATCTGTACCTAGGTTACGTTACCCTTACCCCGTGTCGCGCCGGGTGTAAATTTTATTATGATGCCGTTGGATCATTTCAACATAATCTATCTCCAAAAAGCAGAAATAAATACATTCATGTCTAGACCAAAAGACCTAAATGCATAAATCACAGAATATTTCTTTAGTTGAATATTGGCAGAGTCGTATACTCGATGAAATGTCGCTTAAGAATAGTTTCTTCAAAGTCTATATATATATATATATATATATATATATATATATATATATAGGTTTTTTCTTTGCACGCGTAATAAACTACCTTAATGTAATCGCATTCCGATGTTTTAAATGAACACAGATTTTACACCGTGGACCAAATTCACTAACAAGTTTATTTTTGAAAATTGCACCTGGTTTATAAAAAGCGACATGTGGTAAAATAATTTATACATTTTGCATAGTTTGTAAAAATATTATATATTTTGGTATTCCTTGCAAAAAAGGCTAGATAATGCGCACTTTGAAGAAATTATTCATTCCTCGCGTTAGGAAAATACCGTCCAAAAAGGACTGCACATAGGGAGATATTTTAAGTATATAGATAATTTTTATGCAAATAGCTAAGGGATCCCACTTGAAGAAATGATAATATACAGGGTGTTACGGTTAAGAGTACCGAAACTTTCTATATCCATTCTAAGGGTCTCTATGAGTAAAAAATGTCTAATAAATATGGGTCCTAAAGTGCTTCGTTTCAGAGATATGGGCTCCCAAAAAACTACCTCAAAAAACCGGACACAGCCCTAAATCTGGCAAACAATATTCTTCCTTGAACCAAATTGTTTTCATTAAACTATCAATTGTTTTTTATCCGTGAGACGAGAAACTTTAATAACAAGTGGCAAAAGTTCATCCTTTTAGAAGTAAAAGAAGTTTGACGACAAATACAAGCCATTTTAATTTATTGTTACGATTTTAATTTTTTAATCTAAAGATAAAAATTCTAAAGGAATGGTTTTAAAATTGTCTAATTCGTTTTGTAGCTAATATGGCACATTGGTCCAGGAACGCTTATTGCACGGACGGGCTCAAGAAAAATGGGTTAGAAGCTCAAAGATTCAACCAGCAGTAGATTCCTAAAAGACTGGTGTCAGATCGACTGGCGTTTGAGTCTGTAGATAGACGGCTAAGAGAACTACAAGAAATTTCTATCTTTAAATTTAATAATTAAAATCGTAACAATAAATTAAAATGGCTTGTATTTGTCTACAAACTCATTTTACTTCTAAAAGGACATAAATGAACTTTTGCAACTTGTTATTAAAGTTTCTCGCCTCACGGATAAAAATCAATTGATAGTTTAATGAAAACAATTTGGTTTTATATTTTTTACCAGATTTAGGGCTGTGTCCGGTTTTTTAGGTAGTTTTTTGGGAGCCCATATCTCTGAAACGAAGGACTTTAGGACCCATGTTTATTAGACATTTTTTACTCATAGAGACCCATAGAATGCATATAGAAAGTTTCGGTACTCTTATCCGTAACACCCTGTATAGAAATATTATAAGTGTAATATTTACCCACTCAAATGTGTTTTTCGCTGAATATAATGGTTCGTTTAAAACTTTAACAAATAAATGAATTAGTGTCTACATGTAATTTCATCATTTTTGTTGTAAATATGAGCTACTAAAGATTAAAATAATTTAAACCGAACTGAAATAGTTTTGTTTCGTCGTCGTCCGCTCCAAAGACTGTTCTATATATTTGGATTAACAATATTCCTAAAAAAATAACTTTTTAACTATGAATAGAATTTCCTTATTATTTAAATATATAAGGATTACAGGTTTGCCAGATAAAAGAGATAAGTTATGTTATTTCTCTATACGGTTCTTTCCAGGTCAAAATCTTTGTCCATTCGTAGTGAAAAGGAATTTACAGAAGGATCTATTTCCTCAAACCGTAACTCTTAGGGCGAGCCTATAATTCTTCGAAACGCGAATCCAGATTTAAAAAGAAACGTCCGAGTAAGACCTAATTTGTAACCCGAATAAGGAATCGGAGCAAAAATAAAGTTGCGAAAAAAACGCCATATTCCGGAGATTGATGGCTTACGTGAATTTGTGACACGACTCTAAAAAGTAAACGTGAACCTGTGTTTTTATTTATTTTTTTCTTCCTGGTTATAAATGAACGAAAATTTCCGTCGATCGATCGTTTTTAATCTGGCGTTTAGGGGCCACAGCTGGCCCGGATTCAATCTCGTTCAACAAATATTCACCACCAGTCGCGCGGAACTCCCGCCAGATGAATATTTTGACGCAAATTTCTCCAGAGAGCGCCGACCTTTGCGCCCATAAAACTGAGATTCGCTACAGCGCTCTTCATCGAGTGCCTGATTGCCTAATTTTGGATTTTTACCTTAATTACTTTTTAAGTGGAATTTAAAGTTAAAGTGAGTTAACATCTACAGTGCAGTAGCCGAAGTGCAAGACGTTATATCAATTTATAAACCCTTCAGAAATAGTTGATTTTATAAAATGTCTTTACGGTTGCCCAACTTGTTGAAATGTTGCCCTGGAATAGTTCAGCCAATGCCTAAGAATGAGTTCATAAGCTCTTTAGTGGGAGAGAAAACGGATCCACAGCTGAAGCGGGGAGGCAACATTTCAACAAGATGGCCAAGGTTATTTTATAAAAAGAACTATTCCAGAAGTCGAGATAAAGTACAGGTGATATTTCCAAATCTTACCTTCGCCCCAATGTATCTCACGAAGGAATGGACACCGGAATATGCGACTTACGTAATTTTGTAGAAAAAGATATGATAAATTTAAATTAAGTGTCACTAATTATCTGTGTTTCTCTTAAAGTTTACAAAAATTGGTAAGCGTTTTAGATACATGACCTTTGACCTTCAAAATAGGTTTTGGTTGTTTTTTTTTCGTGATTTACAAAATTTCAAAATACCCTGCAGGTAAATCTTTTAGTTCTCTGGAAATACCTTTTGTGGTCAAACCCCAAACGAAAAAAATGTAATTTGGAAAATTACGTAATATTTCATCATAAAATACGGTTTGCGTTCGACAATCTGTCATGTTTAGGTCTATTTGCAAGGCATTTCAAATTTAAAAGAAAAGAAGAAACATCACTTCTTGCGTTCTTACTCCACATTTCATTGTATACGCTTAGTCTACCTATTGAGTGATCTGGGAATATGAATGACCCGCAGGGCCGGATTAAGACTTTATGGGGCCCTAGGCCCAAGTTAATTTTGGTGCCCCCTTTCAATAGCGAGCTAGGCACTTCCTCAATTTATAATTGAGAAATGGAAGGAAAATATATTTTGCTGCCAGATTTAGTACGTCGTCAGGGGCTAGACCGCAGTCCGTCAGAGAATATGACAATCAAACGTTTTTGGTTCATAGGGGTGGACGCATTTACTAAAATTACTCCGGAAAATATTTTGTGAAAAGAAAATGATTAAAGTTTTGTACTTTTTTTTTCGAACCCTCTTGGTGCCCTAGGCCCAGGCCTATTCGTCCTATTGGTTAATCCGGCCCTGATGACCCGTATCCTGGAATGGTAAACAGCATTCCTCCAACACCGGCTCCCCGTTGCACCTACGGAAACGTAGCGCGAGCTGAAACTTTAACTTACGCCTATAGCGCCATCTTACGGCAGACAGTGTTACTAGATTAACATATATGCGTGTACATATAATTTCGACTGCTAGACGTAGTAACTGGTATTTCTTGGGTTTAGTAGTGGAAACTGATTTTAATTAGTGGAGGAAGTTGAATGTTTGGTTTTACTAGCAAAATATTTTAAACCTATATTTACCATTATTTGTCCCTTTCTTACTTTAATAAAAAACAGTATAGTTGTATTCTTGGAAAATTAAATTGAACGCTTTTCCTTGTTTCATTGTAAAAACTATAAAAACACGTGGCGTGCCAAAAACTAGCGGAAGAAAATATTTTCTTAAGTTCCAACTATTTCCGCTAGATGTCTATATTGTATTAAGTTAAATAGTTTAACTTTGCCAAGCCTACCTGCCCAATCTACTACATAATGTCCTCTCCCTAGTTTCCATCCTCCTAGGTGTGATAAGGTAAAAATGAAAGCCATGTCTTAATTAAGTACTTTACTTCCTATTAATATGACGAAATTATCTTGGCGCCTTGGTGATATTATTTTGCATTGATAATTTATTGAAGCGAATTGAGCGACTCATTGTCATAGGAATTGTAGATGTTATTTACCCTCTTGTCCCTTAATTTTGGGCCTCAAATGTCTCCTAGCACTGGGCCTCCAGTCAGTGACGACGATCCCATGGGGGCTCTGGGGCTCGAGCCCCCAAAGGAAAAAACAAACGGGGGCAGAGCTCACACAGAAATAAAATTGAGGAAAATAGCAATCGGGGAAAAATTTATTATCTCACTGCCTTTGTTTAGGTCCGAATTCAGTCTTTTTACAAACGTTATATTTTGAGATTGCAGATGCGAGTAGCATTAAGATGATATAACCGTAAAATTGATTTCGATAGATTCGTCCTAACAAAAAATCGCCCCGTCGTGTACCCTTTTTTACCTAAAATACCTTCGTAATGTATTTGGCCAAGAAAGGCTTAATTATCTAGCCATGTACACAGATATTTTTCTAAACATATCGACTTAACTTTTATTATCAATGTATTCATTGAGGAGGGGTGAGATATTAGAAAGAACACTTTAAATATATATAGTAATACAAATTTTGAGGTGTACATTTTCTTGCTTAAGTTTTAAGTATATGGATTTTTGGATAAAAAATTAATTGTTCTAGCCCCCACAAATGTTTTCCGATCGCCGCCGCTGCCTCCAGTTGGTTAAATCCGGCACTGATCGCTCGAGTTTATTTAAGTCGTCAACTAAATGATGGTTCGCCTACGAATCTAGAGTTGGCGGTAGTGTTATGACAAATTTGCAATGACAGGAATTAAGATGAATCTTTATCAAGCTAGGCAGTGGTCTCGGCTTATAAGAAGAGTATCTTTTCCAAAGATCATGTTCGTAGAAATAAGAGAAAGTAGCAGTCATCCAAAAGTCATTAAGAGCGTTTGAGAGATATCCTGGTCGAGTGCCATTAGGTGCGGGCCGTCGCTATCCAATGGCTCTCTCGGGACACCGTAATCCGATTGCCACTCGTCGCCGCGCATTCCTATAGATAGCTCTCTTAATCGAGAATAAATGGATTATTCTTATAACTAGATTACATTTGTCCTTCCCTCGCGACCTGCCAATGGAACGAGACATTTTCGTTACAAGGCCATCTCGAGATTGATGGAACTCGAATACATGTTTCCGCTTTCGAAGGTGCCCTGTAGTCTTAAATCCACGGTGTACAACTTTATCGCGTCTTTAATTTCATTAGTTTTCGTCACTGTCTCTTACCTATATAAAATCTACGAGCACGTGCTAAGAGTCTTGAGGAGATTCGGATTTTGTAGCACGAGTGCAATGGTGCGGACGAATATACTAGCAATATTTTACGTACGAGCAACGTGTTACATTACTTTTTATTCATTTTATTTCATATCTACTATTTCTATTACATTTTATTGAAAAATTAAGAAAGTTCTTTCTTTAATTTCTGGTCTATTTTTCAGTAAAACAATCGATATAGAAAATCGAGCTTTGTAAGAATGTATTTCGAAAACATATTAGTAACGTTGGTTTGGTCGGAAAAGGCCAATTTTTCACTAAGATATAAGGTCTTTAATAAAAACAGTTGGTAGTAGGAGGCAATAGCTATTTTGTCTGAATACTGTAAGCATAATAGTCTGTACCCAAGAATGATTGTTTGAAAAAAAAATTGATTAAAACCATATTTATTTCGAAGCTTTTAAATAATTGTTAAAAATAAGGTTCTGTGAAACCTCTTATAAGACAGCGATAAAATTCGAACGTTTTAGACCTCGATTCTAAAGCAGCGTTTACATAACTGTTTATTACGGACAAAGAAATAATTTAGTTAGCCAGTAATTAAAAAGGTGGTTTTCAAACAGCAGACCTAGTCACACGACTGTGCTTTGAGCAGTTCGCGATTTCACGAACAGAGAAAACACTAAAACGAGGTTCAGGGGACCAAGTCGTCACAATATTGACAAAGAAGATACTATCCTTGCGTACTTCGTTGAGTACCCGATTGTAGACCATTGGACCGAAATCCCATTCGTCCAAATGTAACATTCAACCGAATTCCAATCGACCGAAAACCGCGTTTTGCGCGGTTTTCATTCAATATACCGTTAGTGATACATATTTATATATCGTAGGTTACGTGACGATAGTATATCTAATTTGGACTAAACTATGTCTTAAATATTTATTATTTCGTACCGACGTGTATTTTTAGACCATTTTCCCTTGAAATTTGATATTTTCCGGGTTTAATTTTGGAAAATAACCTTGATAAGACCCGACGTGAAAGAGTTTCCTATCAAATCTAACCTAACCCAACCTAACCTAACCTAACCTAACCTAACCTAACCCAACCCAACCCAACCTGAACTAACCTAACGTAACCTAACCCAACCCAACCTAACCTAACCTAACCCAACCTGAACTAACCTAACCTAACCTAACCCAACCGGAACTAACCTAACCTAACCTAACCCAACCTGAACTAACCTACCCGAAGTGAAAACGAACCAGATTTAAATTTCCCATTCAACTGAATCCCGCCATGTTGGGCTATAAACGAAAATACTTTTCGGTTCAATGGGATTCGGTCAAACGGGATTCGGTCCAATAGTATACAACCTGAGTACCCCAGTGCGAGCGTCAGATGTGCAAATTTCTACCTGGGTCTAGCAATGACTTGTATCTGGAGAGATCTTCACCGTAACAGATTTCATCCGTATCGAGCACCCGTCCACCAAGCGCTACATGACGCAGACAAGGAAAGCCGATTAGTTCTGCAACTGGATTATGGATATATCCAACGAATTCCCTGATTTTCATCGTCTTCCGTTGGTGTCTGACGAATGTTCATTTTCGAGGGACGGGCCATTTAACCACCAAACAACCACGTATGGACTGACGTAAGCCCTAACTGGGGATTTCTCCATCACCACCATAGAATTATGTATTTGTACCCCGCCGTTCCGCTAGGCACTACGGCGGCCTACAAGACTAACCAGGCCGGGACAAAAGTGCACGTTGCGAAACAAACGTTCGGCCAGTGAGACAGCTATAAGAACTGAATCACATATAGCAAACAAACGCCCTCATCATGGCCCAACAAAAGGCGACACCATGAGTCTGCCCGATAACCCATCCTCGCACAGCTGAGGGCTAGAGTGACCTTATTCTTCCACTGCAACTACCATCCCCGAAAAGGTTATCACCAATAGCAGTAATTTCGATTAAATGTTTGGTGAGGTCTGGTAAGTGATAGATTTATTGGTCCATTCTTTCTTCCAAATCACGTAATTGGCCGAAAATTACTATAAGCCTTCCTTCAAATCGAGCTACTGGAGGATTTGAACAACATTCCTTTGGCTGGTTCTCGCACAATCGCTTACCAGCTCATCAACATTGAAATGTTGTGAATCATCTAAAGGCTGAATATCCAGATCGATGGATTGGAAGAAATGGGCTTGTAAGGTGGCCTCCACGTTCACCTGAACAAACACCACTCAACTTTTTCCTTTGGCGCTTCATAAAGTCGCGCGTCTACCAGAAACCTGCGGCAAGGGACGACGAATTGAGGAAACATGCCGTCTAGTCGCTCCAGATTTGTTCCAAAGAACATTTAGTGTCATGATTCATCGTACAGCCATCTGTATTGCAGCTGACGGCGGAATAATATAACAATTTTGTATTTAATTTTTAGCATTATTTATTTGTAACAATTAACCAATTATTCCAAAGCTTAGAAATAAAAAACACTGTTTGCCAAAATTTAATTTTTCAAACAATCATTCTTAAAGGCCTAGGATTTCTTCTGCCAGTTATCCTTAAAGTTTTCTTCCCGCCACGCAAATATCCTGGTAGTAGGCCAACGTGTTCGGCGGTTGGCCTACCACCAGGATATTTGCGCGGCGGAAAGAAAACTTTAAGGGAAAACTGGCAGAAGAAATCCTAGGCCTTTAAGAACAATCCATTTTGCTTAGTTTTCTGACAAAATAGCTATTTCCTACTACAACCACTGGGTTTTTTCCACACCTCATATCTTAAAATTGGCCTTTTCAGAGCAGCCAACCGTTTCTAGTAAATTTTCGAGTACGCTTTACAAATTTTTCCGATTTTTCTGAAATTTGCAAAATAAAGCTCGTTTGATTAATCTCAAATAATGTACCATTGAACTAAATAAATGAATGGGAAATTTCATAATTAATCAATCAACGCCCATTTAAAACTCCCCCGTTCATAAATATCAACGCCATAATTGGCAGTCAGATGTTGATGTCGCAATTATGCGGCCCGCCAGTAACGACAACTCCGTCGAATTTATCACCAAATGCCTTAATAAGAAAGTGTCATTCGCATCGTTTCCCGTCTCATTCAATTCCAAGGCTGAGTAGACACAATTGCTCCTCGTTCCTATTCCAAACGTTCGTTTTATCTCAACGAGTGAGAGTGGGAGCCATTCATCCGCCTGCCAAGGCTACTGCCGCGACGATGCAACAGCTGATCTATATTGACGCCATTGATCAACTCGAGCGGGTCTAGGCCGGTCCTCACTTACTCCTATCAAGTGATGGCCATTTTTACCAAATCCGTTTTCAGCTCAAAAATCGCTCCTGTTAACCTGAAAAGTTTGTATCTCACGCCACTCCCAT
Source organism: Leiobunum rupestre (assembly GCF_980474605.1). Taxonomy (NCBI): domain Eukaryota; kingdom Metazoa; phylum Arthropoda; class Arachnida; order Opiliones; family Sclerosomatidae; genus Leiobunum; species Leiobunum rupestre. The sequence continues at coordinate 49,954,107 of NC_143393.1, forward strand.
AATATGATTTGCTTTTTGTTTTATAGCACATTTAATGATACGAGCGCAATGTATTATATTTTATTGATCTGAGCGGGAGAGAGCTTTAGCGGTAATCAATTCAATGTTAAAAGATTTTGTGAGAGCCGGAACATTTTTTAAAAAGTTGAGCATATTTGAACTGACAAGGAGACATCCCGACGTGTAACCAACCGATTTTGTTCAAACTCGGAGAATTGATAGACCTTCAGGTATCATGAAAAATCCTAAAGGAAATTTAAATTTTCCCATTGAAAATAACATGGGATTCTGATCGATTCCTAGCCCCCCCCCCCCCCCGTGAAAAATTTTAACAAATTTCAAAAATTCTAAAATGCCAAAAATAGAAAAATAGATAAAAATTGACAAAAAAAAACATCAAAACTGATCAACTTTTGATCAATTTGAGGTCAAAATCCCATGTTATTTTCAATGGGAAAATTTAATATTTTGTGTTGTCAAAAACATTTTTCGTTGCCATGGCAAAACGGTTGCCCATTGAATAAATTCCCTTTAGGATTTTTCATGATACACGAAGGTCTACCAATCCCCCGAGTTTGAACAAAATTGGTTGGTTACACGTCGGGATGTCTCCTTGTCAGTTCAAATATGCTCAACTTTTTAAAAAATGTTCCGGCTCTCACAAAATCTATTAACATTGAATTGATTACCGCTAAAGCTCTCTCCCGCTCAGATCAATAAAATATAATACATTGCCCTCGTATCATTAAATGTGCTATAAAACAAAAAGCAAATCATATTTTTTAAATTCTTTTTAATTTGATCATATGACCTATGCCAGCAACCAAATAAACTAGCAAACATAACATAAAGGTAGAAAAATCAATTGAAAACGGACCATAAAACTCGGTTTTCTTGTTAATTATAATTCGCTCATCTCACTTGCTCAATTTATTACTGATTGAATAGTTCCTCTTTAAAATCCGCTCAGATGCAGACAGAAAGAGACACGTCTCCCACTCTTTACCAAATCTAATCAATAACGAAATACAGAGGGAGCTCTACTCCGACTTCTCCTCTCAATTATTTGAAAACATCTCGCTCACTGTAACTACAAACTCTACGACCTGCTCTAAATTGAGGCCATCGTGCCCATCACTGCCCGTATAACGCGTTCCATACGAAATCTTGAGGCTAACCGACGCGTCGGTTGCTTAGAAATTGAGAGATATCGCTCTAGAAAACAAATTGCCTTGGCTGGTGCTACGAGAAACTCGCTTAGAGAAAAATCCCATTATTGTTCGGGGCGTTTTCTGAAAAACGTGTCCCCAAATAGAACGTAAAGCGGTTAAGGAAGCGAAATACACCTAGGAATTTACGTCAAACGCATCAAGCGTATCTTTATGTTTTGGATAAGCCTAAGTACTTTTATCTCTATACCTGATACGCCTAAGAAATGTCATTGGGATGCCCGCAATTCTTGACGTACATCTAGGCGTATTTTGATGTTCTTAACCTATCTGGTATTATTGCCTTCGCACCTGTCTAGATCTCAAATTGAGGTTTTCCAGTGACGCGTAATAGCACCTTTTAGGATAGGTTATTCTTTTCATCGGGAAAGGATTCCTGATGCTAAACTTTATTTATTAAATAATAAATGCAAGAAAAAACTTCAAGGTGAAGTTACAAGTTGTAACTTCGCCTTGAAGGCCTATCGGCTGAAGTATCGCGTATCGATTTTTATTTAATAAATAAATAAATAAATAAATAAATATATTTTAGTTTCCCCAAACGTTGTTGGTCTTTTTTAACTTTTCGACTTGTTTAATGTTATTAAATAGTAAAACATTATTTATTGAAAATTATATTTCTACTTGTTCATTTACCAAGAAATCTTATGAAGGACTCACGTTTAGTATTTTATTGACGCAGCAGTCAAGGCTGACTGTTTTAAAAGGTATCTTCCCAGTGCGCCAAATCCCATTCGACCGAATTCCCATTAGACCGAATTCCGCCAATGTTGTTGATGAAGTTAGCCCAAAGGCGGGTTTTGTATTTTTCTAATCGACCGACGCAATATTCACAATTGAGCGACCGCAAAAAAAAAATAGTTTTTCTTTATACTCCTTTAGGTTAGGTTAGGTTAGTTTAGGTAACACTGCATGCAGTTTTGACAGATGCTGAAACGGAAAAAAATGAATCCTAAACCCGGAGAAGTGTGGGTTTTTCGGTCGAATGGGACAATCCCATTAGACCGAATCCTAAATCCGCCAAAGTGCGCCTTTTTGGGTCGAATGGGATTGGGTTCGGTCGAATGGGATTGGGTTTCGGCGCAATGGAACAGATTCTTTTAAAATAGGAAATTCGTATACTGTTCTTTTAAAAGTAATTCTTGGTACATAATATGGTCGATATTGTATTTCCGAGTGAATCTAATCTGTATAATACTTCGGAAATTGTTTGAACTTTTAAGGCTTGTCTATAATTATTTTCCTTAAGTGTGTTAGCTACACAAAAATTGCCTGTATGGAGTGATGTAAAATGTACGTCACTCTAAAAATAGTTAAACACCTCTAGCGTGAAAAATACGCAACTTACAAACAATCACAACAGTCGACACAACTTCCTGCACGCGCTCACTATAACGATGAGACACAATGACTTCGTCTGAAGTACACAATTCTAGAAATGGCTCTTAGTAAAACTTTGACACGGGGAAGACAATGAAATGACACTCTTTTGTCAAACATAATAATACTCATCTTGTAATCTACAAATTGTGACGAAAATATTTTGGAAATTTCATTTCCCGACTTTATTATATCGAAAAATTAAAACATTGTGAAAGAAAGGTTTTCGCAATTTTACAAGAAATATCAAAAGAAATTTTTAGAGTACACTCTAAACCCATTTTGGTAACTAAAATGATAATCCTTTGAGGTTAAAAACCTTTGATGTTTTTAAACAAAGTAATACTTTGAAAGCTTAGAGTAAAGTCAAATTATTTCTCCGATGTTTTAATATAAAAAATTGCGCATTATTTAACTAAAAGAATTCCACTCAATTGCGTTTTTCGCTTCGGGGTTGTTGAAAGGTTTCGCTTCTTTCGTCGAGACCGAGGATAGGAATTTAAATTCCTTTCGTGTTTTGCAGACGACATACCCTGTAAATAATTTCCATTGCAAAGGTACTTAATGTGTTTTAATGCAAGTGAAAAGTGCATTTGCGACCCTTGGTTATATCAAAGTTCAACAAAACAAGACGTTCTTGACAATTCATGAAATGATAAAATCGAACAACAAGTGTTAATGCAACTTAGAAAATTCTTTATTTCATTAAACATTATATAATTTCATGATATTTTAGATTAAAGGTCCCAAAAGTTTTAAAATATGTAATTTCGGAACTTTGAAATGTAATATATTATTTAAAATACATTTTTCCCAAACGTAAATTATAAATACGTCGTAAGAAGTTATCTAGATCTAAGATATATCGTAGAACAAGAAGATAAACTTAATTGATTCTTACACAATAATATAATCATGCGGGTATAAGCAAATCAAATGAAATTATTTCGATAGTATAATTTCGGTGTCATTCGCTCCTAAGCCTTTGTAAATACAGTAACAATAGTAATCATCTCTGGATCGATCTTCTTTCAAGTAAAATGGTAAGCCATCCGGGAACACGCCATTTTTGTAATTACTGCAAACGTCGATGCAGTTGCTATCAGGTATATTTTCTTCTTTCTTAAAATAGACTAAGCACATTTTATCGTCATAAGTATCTTCACCTTATTTTTTGTTGAAAAACAAAGACAGTGGCGTAGGAGTTTGTTCGAGAGGGGGAGGAATTTTTGGGGGAAACATACTCGTGAAAGAGGTAAATTGCATCACGGCGTAGTGTTAGTTGAAATGATTGGAGTAGCATGTGAGATGATAGAGTAGACCATGTTACCATAAGTAACATTATATTTATAGAATGAGTATGACACTGCTCTATTTAAATTAATTATAGTCTGTCAAAAAGCGTTGGTGATTCGAAGTTTCCATTAAGAAAATTACCGACTGCTGAATTAGAGTGAAAACGGCTTAAGGTTTCAAATTCAAAAATAATTATTTATAAAAAAGAATTGAGTGATTAAATAGTCAATTTTATGATCAACAAGCCGTATTTTTATTGCGAAAGTAGGTGTTATTATTCCTTTTTGAAAGCGTTTCCACTTTCACTAGTCCTTGGCCTTGCCGTTAAAAAAGGCTAGAGTTGGCGATTTCTTGGCATCTTTACCTGGCAGTTTCATAGACTATAGTTAAAACTTGTCAGCTCTTAGTCACAAAATGATTTATATGGCCATTGGCGAAAAGGATTATCATTATTAAAATAATTAGAGTGTCATACTTATGCTATTATGTTACTTATAATGCTAAGTTTTTCTTCATATTTATTAAGAATGTAGTGAAAGTGTGGGAATTTCGGTGGCTTATGAGTAAAAAAAACTAAAGACGTTCTAAAACAATGATTTTTCAATATTTGCCCAAAAGCTTTCGGTTAAATGGTCTTAAATGAGTACTTGTGGTAGAAAGAACGTGTTACATTTTTTTTAAAATAATAATCAGCTAGGCTATATACCCAAGGCACCAGCTTAGGCCCAAGTCATCTAACGACTTCCTATTTCCTAAGGTTCAAATTTTGTCTGATAAAATTTAAAATTTGGAGCAATAATACTAACAAAGAGACGACCTGAGGTGTAACACACCGATTTTGTTCAAACTCGGGGGTTTGGTAGACCTTCATGTTACTTGATAAACCCAAAAGGAAATGTCTCCATAGGCAACCGTTTTGCCATGGCAACCCAAAAAGCTTTTGACAACACAAAATGGAAATTTTCCCATAGAAAATAACATGGGAATCTGACCAATATTAAGGGTAAAAAATTTTAATTTTTGAAAATGCTTAAAATAGAAAATATAAATAAAAGAATAATGAAAATGTTCGTAATTGATTAAAATCGTTACAGGGGTACGCTTACATTTGGTCAGATTCCCATGTTATATTCAATGGGAAAATTTCCATTTTGTATTGTCAAAAACATTTTTGGTTGCCATGGCAAAACGGTTGCCTATGGAGACATTTCCCTTTAGGATGTTTCAAGTTACATGAAGGTCTACAAAACCCCCGAGTTTCAACCAAATCAGTGCGTTACACCTCGGGTCGTCTCCTTGTAAGTGCTTAATTCCCAAACAAATGTCTATCTTATTTCTCTAAGATAAAAAATATTTATAAAATATTCAGTAGTAGGTGGTTTCTTTTCGCTTGTTCCGGGATTTCGGAGGAGGGTAAGAAGATTAACGTTATGACGTCATTTGACTCCGATTCTGTGGTGGCTGGTAATTCGAGTCGGAGTAAAAACGTTTTTCCAAAATATCTGCCTGTGGCCAGGGTTGCACATAAGGCACTAGTCACGGCATTTGACTACTAAAATAAATGCTCTGACTACTAAAATTAACCGAAATCTGGGAGCTCACTGGTCAAAAATTTGCCTAAACATTCATAAACAATGGCGAATATGGCGTATCATAAATTCATCATTCCTCAATCATATTTTACGGTTAAAACGAAATAAAAGATCCACATAATGTCAGAAATACATGAACCTTCACCGCGGAGGTGGGGAGGTTCTCTTTTCGAGGAGGGGAATATGACACGCGGAACTTGCATCCCGTGTTAGAGGAATAGGACGCTGATAATTTCGGTTCATGTATTTCTGGTAATGTATAATAAAGTTACTTTAATTAAAAGGAGACGACTAGTTTCGCCGTACACTTTTAGTCCGAGAACAGGCGAAAAGAAAACAGCTAACTGCTCAATTCCTAACCAAACCTCTGACTTTGAGGGCAAAAACATACGTAAAATAATAGCCAAAATTCCTACAATTCAGCGGTTTTAAATAACCAAGAAAGCTTAACATTAATTAAGTTAATTAATTAATTTTTTTTAAATAGGGTGGATAATACATTGTCATTTAAATGAATTTGTTTTTTTAAGGAAATCAACTGAATGCTACTTACCCCTAAAAGCGCAAACGTTATTTTTTTCCGGGTGGTCGATCAGGAAGCGTTTGGTGTCTGCGCTCATTTTATTCATAAATCGCTGGATCTCTCTCTTGTCAATGACGTACTTGTCTCGCAGGTAGAAGCGCGGAACGGTCCGACAAAGCACGTCAGCTTCGCGGATAGAGTACTTCACGTGCGGCGGAGACTCCACTTCCAAACGCCGTTCCTTACAATCCTCAACTAAATCCGAGTATCTGAAGCAAGCTGCAATTTAGAAAATAAGTCTGATCTTACAACAAGTAGTGATGTGAATTTACCGGTAAAAATGAAAACGGTAAATTTACTGGTAAAATTACCATCAACTTTTTTATTAAATCAAAATAAATGTATGGAACGTAAAATCACAGTGCCGTGAATTCGGAGTCTTTAACAGTAAAATGATTTGGTTTTCTGGTCCAATGTAAAATGTAATTGTTTCTTCTTTTATTTTAAGTTTAAAAAAATATTTTTGGGAGTTTTTTGCTTTATGAAAGTAATTGGTAAATTTACCGGTAAAAACACTCGGTAAATTTACCGTAATTTTACCGTTACCGGTAAATTAACCGGCTCAGCACATCTCTAACAACAAGGCATGCACTATTTTCAAATGCCCTTATCGTTTTTATTATGGCTGTCTATTAAATAACGTGGAATATGGAATGGATACTTCTCGTGATAATAACAAAATAATTATAATCAGCTAGGCTAATACGCAAGGCACCACCAATGGCCTAAGTCATCTAGCCATAAATTCAGGTGGCCGCGTTTTACAATGCGTAGGACGGTGGTGGAAAGCCTTTCATGCCACGCGAGCCTAAACATCCCTACACTAACTATTACCGTTAACCTCAACAAATTTTTCTAACCTCAGGTATTTGGTGTGGGACACCTACATTTGCAGCTCTGGCCGCTCTTTCTTTTGGCTTTAAAAATGTTTGGCACCACTGTACAGGGTAATTTGAAAAATTTAAAGGTCTTCCATAAAGATTTATTTGCAGTTAATATTCCTTTTAAATATATTAATTACTTAATATTATAATTAATCTAAAATCCTATAAGGGGCCCTAAAATTAAAACTTGCTAATTAAGTTTTAGGTATCTTAAAGCAAGTGTCGGCTCTAGGTGAAGTAGCTCTTTTTTCAACAGGTGTCGCTAGCGTCGAAATCAAAACAAGATGCTGAAGCTACATTTTGACTCAAAAGGTGGGACATAAAAGTATGCTTCGCGTTGATTGGTTCGTTTGTAAATTTATCAATAACTTCAATTATAGTAATTGTTTACAATATATTTTATATGGGATATATAATTTAGGTTAAAGTTCACAAGCAGAGTAAACGTGGTCTAAGCATAATACTCTATAATGGCTCTCTGACGACGTTATTGTTTCGCTATTTTGAATTTTAGCTTCCTTTCCCATTAATAGATGGCTCCACGCTCTCCACGAAATTAATTTTTTTCGAAGATTCGAATAGATTCATGGCCATCTCTAATAACAGGGACCTTTTCATAATACAGGTGGCAATGATAAAGCCGACAGTTGCTTTAAAACAAGTTGATATTGGAATAGAATGGCACTTATCCTAAAGTTTGGCTTTTGGAATCTGATAACCAACTTAAATAGAAATCAAGTCGGTCGATTTTGGATGGAAAGCTTGATTACTTATTTCTAGAGTACTTACGAACATGCCAGTTCAGTTGCTTCCTCCGCCTCGTTCCCACCTCTTTGAGAACAAATATTGCAAGCAACATATTGTACAGTAAAACAAATTGCATCTTACTTCTCTTTATTTTTGTTCTGAAAAAGTGAAGAATTAAAAAAAGATCTATAGAAATACTTAAAGTATCGTAATTTCGAGTACATAGGCGGCGTATGAATATCAGTCACACCCCCTAATCAAAGGTTAACATGGTTGCGAGATAGGCCGTATCGGATAATAAGTCGCACCTCCTTAAAATAGGTCCTAAAAGCCTTGTGAGATAGGCCAAATTGGAATAAAAGTTGCACCTCATAATAAGAGGTGTTTAAAACAAAGTGAGATAGGCCGCATCGGAATATAAGTCGCACCTCCTTAAAATAGGTCCTAAAAACAAAAAGTCGAGAGATACAAAGCTTCCTCAGATAATACAAGTAATATATCTACCAGTAGCTGTTTTTACATCTTTAAATATAATAAATTGAGTAAAATGAAGCTTCTTCGACTCAATCTAGGTGGTTCCTTTTACCTTAACTTAACATTACTGATATACTTATTTTTAATATTTAGGCTTAGTTTCTCTATTCGGTGTTATAGTCGCGAGCCAGAATTCCCGCACGGTACTGACGAGTCCAAAATAGGACGAAACCGGTCTACCGTTGGAATTTCTGACTATTTAATTTAATTTATTTTAGTTTTTTACTCGAAGATCTATTTGGTCCGAGTTTCGCGTCTTTTTGTTCGCTCGAAGACCTATCGGTACGAGCTATTAGTAAGTTTTTAAATTTCTTCAAATTTGTAGGGTTCAGCTTTCTTATCCCTTTTCATAATGGAATTATCTACTTATTCGCTAATTATATAAACCTTTACAATGCAGTCCATAGGTGGTTCCTTTAAACTCAATCTAGGAGCAACAAACATAAGGAGAACGTAGCTAGCCTTTAAACACGCTAACTCACGAGGAGACTACCCGAGGTGATAATCACCGATTTTGTTGAAACTAGGTGGTATGTAGACCTTATGGTAAAATGATATTTCACCAAGGGAAAAGTTGCAATGGGCATTAGTTTTTCCATGGCAACCGAAAATGTTTTTGACAACAAGGTATGTATATTTTCCCATTGAAAATAACATGGGAATCTGAGCACTTCTAAAAAATAATAATAATAATTCTAATTAAAATTATTAATTTTGATCCAATTCAAACAACTAAATTCTATTTTATTAATTTTGAAAAAATTCATTTATTACCGTCGATTGGACAATTAGTTGGTAAATACAACTTTTTATTTTTATATTTCGCTTTTCTCCATTTTTACCGATTCTGATCAATTTTTACATATTTCGATCAAATTGACCCAAATTCATCAAAATATCATAAAATTAATTTCATTTGTCAATTTTGATCTATTTTTTTTTTGGTTTTGAAAATTTTCACAGGGGACCCTTAGAAGCGCTCAGATTCCCATGTTATTTTCAATGGGAAAATATACATACCGTGTGGTCAAAAACATTTTCGGTTGCCATTGCAACTTTTCCCTTTGGTGAAATTTCATTTTAACATAACGTCTACATACCCGCCTAGTTTCAACAAAATCGGTGATTATCACCTCGGGTAGTCTCCTCTCGTCAGTGTTGTTTAAAAATTTCATTGGACGAACCTTTACGCTGAACGTTTTACGGGCGGGGGGGGGGGGGGAGACAATTTCCGAATTTTCCCCTTCCGACGGCAGCAGGCGCTAAAGCGTCCATCCAATGTAAAATGTACCCAGTGAAATGCACGACTTTTGACGTGTGGCGTTGTCCTTGTGTGGGGTGCTGTGTTTGTTGCTCCTAGGTTAAAGCAAGTGGCGATTTAAAAAAAAAAACCCGTATATGCTTTTCCGTATTACAGCGAAAAGACGTGGTAAAGTATCGCCCCCTATCATAGCCACAGCGCAAAATAATTAATTATATCAATTTAAATCTCAGGTGAACCGGCAAGGTAAATAACTCATTCCCTCTTTAAAATTATTAATCGTACTTCAAGGTCGATAGCTATAACAAAGTATGGTAAACTTTCATGTTTTACCTTCATTTTGTTCAATTGGAAAATTTATTATAATTTACCAAAACTAAATGGGTTGCTGAGCCTCTGTCGTAGCTATTATACTGCGTCGGACTCGCCTACCGACATTGACTCTATTGAGCCATCGAGGACTGGTACTTTTGGTTAATACGGTTTTTAGGAATTGGTGCGCAAAATTTTCAAGATAGGTCCCACGGTAGGTAAGTTACGTTTTAGCATCATAAACACCAAGGCGTATTTACTCAGAATTACGAGAATAACGTTCAGATTAGAAAATGAAAGTTCAACTTGATTCGTGCGGTCACGAAACGTAAGACAGTAATCTCTGGGTTGCGCTGTTTTATCGACCTAATAGTGTTTGACCATTTACTCGTCAAGATTCTAGAGCTTAGAAACTAAAAACGTTTCATTTTGCTATCTTAAGTGTAGTTGACAATAGCCTCTCTTTCAATCAATTCTGATGAAAACACAATATCGTTCGGTAATGAAACTACAAATATGACGTATAAAGCATTTTATTTTTGTTAAATGATTACTCAAGTGTCAACTCTTCAATCTTTATTTTATAATACCTAAAATAGCCTATTTGAAAAACAAATTACCTCGTCTATGAAAAAAACAAAATCCATCAGGTATGAAATTCAAAAAGCATTTTCACACAATTTCAATTTAGTTAATTGACTTTAAATAGTAATATTTTAGATACGAATTAACTATCCAACGTTGTTAGCTGATGATGATGATTATTGCAATTAAAAAAATTTTATTTATTTATTTATTTTTAATTTAGTTTATTACTCGAAGATCTATTTGATCCGAGTTTCGCGTTGCTCGAAGACCTATTGGTACGAGTTATTAGTAAGTTTTTAAATTTCTTCAAATTTGTTTAGGATTTAGATATATTATCCCTTTTAATTATGGACTTATCTACTTTTTCGCGTATTTTATCATCCTTCTCACAGTCCATAGGTGGTTTCTTCTAACTTAAATTTTTTTTTAAATCGTTTGCTTTTTTTTTTTAATATTGATGACTAAAAATTAATTTCATCCTGAAGTTTCAATCTCTATAGTAAGTTTAATTTTCAAATTATGTTTATAAATTCTTTGGTGGAAAGAGTCCAAATCTTGTCTATTACTTAACCAAACAAAGACAATTTCATCCTCTTAATCCTAAACAAAATAATTGTCAATGATGGGGGATTTCCCATTGCTATACGCATTCTTTTGTTTAACTATTGTGAAAACATTTTTCAATCTATTCCGGAGAATTCCAAGATCGTCAATAACTGGATTATTGCACGAATTTTTTTTCCAGTTTCATTTTTGATACGAGTAACAAATATTAAAGAAAAGTGTATAAGAAACCATAACAGTCCTTGAAGACTCCAAATACGTTTCACAGAATCAACATCGTTTTAAATTAAACTTAAGTACAAACGATCATATTTTTGAAATAACTAAGGAAAACATCTGTGGATAAAAATACGAAATCTATTAGATCTTAAAAAGGCTTTTTAAAACCAGTAATGGATCTAAATCTCATTACTCTGGATGCTGTAATTTGTCAAAATTGTTACACTAAAGGTATAAGAAGCATAATAAAATACTTACGTATTATAATTGATGCAAATTTTAAATTATACCACATTATTAATAACTTATAACAAAAGAATAAGTGTACCCGATTTTATGAACTACGTATGAACAAGTTGAATAAGACATAAATAGAGTTTATGCAAGCTAGGAGCAACAAACACAAGGAGAACGCAGCTAGCCTTTAAACACGCTAACGAAGGGTTGTGTACGAATTTCATTGGACGAGCGTCACGAGCCTTTACACTGAACGTTTAACGGGCGGGGGGGAAGACAATTTCCGAATTTTCCCCTTCTGACGGCAGCAGATATTCAACGCAACCTGTAAGCCTTACTATACTAAAATTTAATTATTTTTTAATAATATTATTCCACCACAATTATTATTTATATATTACAGTACACATATTGAACCGATATATCACCGGGAGCTATTATTACATTTGGAAAAATAAATATATATTCAGCCGTAGTACTATCTAGTAAATAAAATACATCTTCAGTAGTTTTAATTTACTTCATTTTCCGGTTTAAATATATATTTATTAAGCCGTAGTTCTGTCTAGTAAATAAAACACATCATCCGCTTTACGTTACTTCAATTTCCGCTGTCCCAGTTACTAAAGAATAGCCGAAATTGGTTATATTAGGGAACAAAACTCTGCAACAAAATTCGTGATATTTTCGTTCGAGAAAGTCATGCATTTATAGTTTCGAAAGCTGCGACGTCAATTACAGCTTATATGGGATATAAATCGTGAAATCGCGACGGGTTTGCTTCAAGAGGACAGCGCCTTAATTGGGTGCATTAAATCGCACTTAGAATTTATTATTGAGTGACCTAAATTAGAACTTCTCATTTAATTTAATAAAGTACGGGATTCGAAGAATTTTATCAAAGAACTTTAAATCTAATCGAGGACGAAATAGTTTGCATATAAATTGCGAAATAATATGGAAAATTTTTAGTCCCTAATTTGGCTTAAAACATTTGTGATCTTGAACAAAATGGACCCTTTTGTGGAGGCACTAATAACGATACCAAACACAAGTTTTAAAATGTCCAATAACTTTAAGTTTTTCATTAATCTGGAATTTTAACTCTAACGTATAACAAAGATTTTAATCTGAGTCGTATTTGTCATATAAATCAACAATACAGCCCTATATGGAAACGTGACAAAAGACACTTTGCCTATTGGTAAATTATTACGATTACTATTAACATATAAGCCTATCATAAGGTCCCCAAAAGTAAAGTTCTAGGCCAAATTTTTGACGATCACATACCCGTTATTAAGAAGTAGGTATTCAATATCTGTACCTCCTAGTGGCTACGTCCTCAACTAGGCATTTCCCCTAATGAATTTCGCGCGTTGATTTTATAAAATGTCTTTACGCTTGCCCAACTTGTTGAATTGTTGCCCTGGAATAGTTCAGCCAATGCCTAAGAATGAGTTCATAAGCTCTTTAGTGGGAGAGAAAACGGATCCACAGCTGAAGCGAGGAGGCAACATTTCAACAAGATGGCCAAGGTTATTTAATAAAAAGAACTATTAAGGTAATATTTTAGAGGTAGAAATTTTGAAAACGAAGATGGCGGCTAGCGCTACTGCCCTATCGTCGTACGTTCATTTTCTTATCTCCAGGACAACGCCGTTAACATAGGCTCCTATGCTAGACCTTTACTTGGGGGCAGGCCCGTCTTAAGACCTTTTGGGGCCCTGGGCTAAATTATTTCTTAAGACATTTTTTATCCCCAGCGGTCAGCCTTTGTATGTCCGTTGTCTAAATTCAACTACACAATAATCAAACCAAAACTTTTAATTTCAAAAGTATAACATAGGCCTACTGAAAATAAGATTTTTACTGACACTGACTCTCTGTTAGGTTTTAGAAATTGTTGGTACCGTAGGATACGCGATGTGGCGATGAGTCAAATTACTTTAGACGTAACTAAAAGAAACGTAATATTAAATTAACATTATTAATATTTAACCAACTAAACCCTTATCCCTAGAGTAGAGGCTGTATGGCAGGCCTTTCCGGGGCCCTAAAACTGGCTGGGGGCCCTGGGCTGTAGCCCATTTAGCCCACGCCTTAAGACGGCCCTGCTTGTGGGGACCTTATGATAGGCTTATGCTATTACAGAAATGCTTTATGTACATTTTAACCCCAGATTAGCTGATTTTATTGAAATGGAAAAGGAAAGTTTTAAGATGTAAGATATCTTTACATTATGAATTTTTGGCCACTAGTTCGTCTAATAAAAGGTTAGAATGTTCACTTTTATCAAATATTTTTTAAATTTTGTTAGTTAGAAAAAAGTCGTATCTTATACTTAAATTAGAGAAAAGTAAAATAAAATAAGGCATATCTTAAATGTGTCTTTTAGAGTTTTTTTCAAAAAATCTGATTATGATAGACTTCTGTATTTGTGATTTTATGTCAGTTCAATAATCGTCTACCTGCTAGTCAGGTGGGCTTTAATATGAAACGCGAAATTCCAAAACTAATAACCTCATGGATAGTAAAATTAGGAATTCGAGATTTGTATAGCCTTATTAGTTTTTAAAATAGGAAGATTTATTTATTTTCAAATTAATATCACTTTGATAAAAATTATACCTCTAATTGATTCTAATGGTGTAATATTCAATTTTTGGCAACTAATATTTACGTGTCTCAAAATGAGAAAATACGCGATAGAATTTTATATTTTGCTTTTAATAAAGAGTATCAATAAATTAAAAAAATCAATATAATGAATTTAATTATAACCCTTTGAGACCCAGAATTTTTATACAAAAACTAACATTTGTATATCGTTAATTAATTATGTAAAATCTTTAAAACTATTGTAAGCACATAATGTTTGCATGTATACAAACGAAAATAGTAATAAATTTTACAGATCAAGAGCCCGAACTCTTAAATTTACTCGACCTCTAAAAATAAAACGTTTATCTATATATTTGTATATAACATATGTAATTATATAATATGAGGTGCTTTTACAATTAAAAATATTATAAATTATTTTTCCAACCAACCCAACAATAATCCGCGATCCAATAATCGAAATAAATTGAAGTGAAATCTGACATAGTTAACAAACGAAATGAAGGCTTACCAAATTCAAAGCAGAAACACAAAATGCGACTGAATATTTTGTTCCACTTCTTTAGATTGTGAAAAGTTTGGTTTTGAGCTTAAAGTGAGGTATTGAAAATATAAAACTTTAGTCAAAGGATTAAATTACACAAACAGCCTGGAGAATATAATTTTGGCATTATTGGGTTTTTATGCTCAATTTTATGCCATTTCCTCTTAATTTTCATTCATTCTCAAAGCGCTCTCGCATTACAATGGACCATTAAAACTATTATAAAACGCAATAAATAATAATTCAGTTAGCTCAAGAATACTATTATCGCGCTTCGGGTAATCTATTAGCGGAAATTATAAATTTAGCCGCCTAACAGTTACTTTTATGACTATAATAAATAAAATCAATTGCTTTATGTTTAAAGGTGGTAAATAGTCAGTGCAAATATTCCAATATATTGTGACGTTATTTTTAGTAGTTGGCGCAAGAAATACCTTAAAATACACACCTTTAGTAATAGTGTGTGTGTGGGGATAACAATCTATGGTGCCCAGCTTCCCCTCCTACTTTAGCTTATGGGAGAGCTATTGACTCATTCTGGAGTAGCCGACTGAAAAACCTAGTGTTGTTAAATTTCCGGAAAAATAAAATGAGCGGAAAATTTTCCGCAAATCAGAAAAATTAAAAATTTAAACTAAAATTACTTTTTAAGGGTTTTTAATGTTTCTAACTTTCTATCGATATAAAATGTCAAATATCAGTAAACATACTACAAAAAAATAATACTGTTACATCATTTCCTTTAAAATAGAATTGGATTTTCAGTCATTTTAAATTGTTTTATAATAAATTAATACACATTAAATGCAAATTAATACACTGAACCAATAATAATACGCTTAACAAATTATAACACACTTAACTAAATAATACACTACAAGATTATTATTGAATCAATTCACAATATATTTACAAAACAATTTGGTCCAGGACCCTAATCAAATTACCAAATAAAACTAGTTGGTGCAAGACCCTAATCAAATTACAAAAAAAACTAGTTGGTCCAAGACCCTAATCAAATTTTCATTTAGTCGAAATATTTAACAGTGTGCTCCATTTTCTACAAATCCCATAGATGGCCCACAATAAATAAATTTCGACGTACAATTTACACACAAGCTGTTTCATATTTATCCTGGGACTCAGGAAAGATAGACTTTAATCGTAGACTTATAAAAAGCGTGTTATTATTAACAGCAAAGCTTTATATTTACACTTCAAAAGATCCGTAAATACCCCATTATTCATACATTTTTAAGAATTATTCTCAACGCGTTGTGTTTCGTGAAACTCGAATTAAACTATACAGAGTGTTAACTAAAACATTGCCAATTTCTTAAAATTAGGTAAATATACATTAAAAACATAATTATAGTTAATGAAATATATTCACATTTAAATTATACAAGATAGATATTTATACAGGGTGTTTCAAATAAGTATGCAAAAATTTGAAGGAGTTGTAGGGAGTGAGTTGAGAAGTATGCCTGTATTTTTCCCTTTTTCCTACGATGAGTTAAAAGAGCGCCAGAGAGCTTCAAAGTGTGTCCTACTAGCCCCTGGGAGTAGGCTGCAACAAGCGCAAAACCAAGCAGCGGGGAAATGCGAAAATTAAGGTTTGGGTTCGTGCGATAGGTATAAAAGGCCTTTGTAAACAAATCGACGTAACCAGCGTAAAAAAAGTAAACTTAAACAGTATTTAAAGTCGATCGATTCTTCTAAAAATTGGACATCCAAGAGCTTTACATTTGTGTCCTCAGTAGTCCAGTATTAATGACGCTCTTTATTATTCCCTTTCCGGCTCTCAGAATGTTACGTAAATTTTAAATACAAATAGAAAACTGATTCCAAAGTGATTGCAATTTACCATTAATACAGTACAATCTGGCTTAATACGGTAATCGCTCTGCAATCCATCAGAAATTACAGAGTAATAACTCTGTAATCATTTAGCAATCACTGTAGTCGATCACTGATTACGTAATCAGTGTACACTCTGGTTAAGGAAGATTAATCTCCCTGTAATAGCTTCGTATTAGTTTTTGTAATCATTCTGTAATAAACCTATAATTTCTATAATCGATCACTGATTAGGTAGTCGGTGTACACTCTGATTAAAGTTTAGTTTGGCTGTAATCACTTCGTTATCATTCTGTAATAAACCTATAATTTCTATAATCGATCACTATGTAGGTAGTCGGTGTACACTCTGATTAAAATATAGTTTTGGCTGTAATCGCTTCGTTATCATTCTGTAATAAACCTATAATTTCTATAATCGATCACTGATTAGGTAGTCGGTGTACACTCTGATTAAAGTTTAGTTTGGCTGTAATCGCTTCTTTATCATTCTGTAAACCTATAATTTCTATAGTCGATCACTAATTACGTAATCGGTGTACACTCTGCCTAAAGTAACGAAATCGCCCTGTAATAACTTTGTAATCGATTCGTAATCATTCTGTAATCGCTTTGTAGTAATTTCTCACTGAAGTCGTTCACTGATTACATAACCACTCAACATAAATCTGAATTGGTAATCGTGCCCATCGCATCACGTACTAATTGTTTTGCTCCTTAAAATCTTACTATCTTCGAGGATGATCCTATACGACACGTGCGAGGCAAGTTAGACGTCAATTGCGAGTCGATCAGGTATTTCTCTGGCGTATCCAACCGAGCTATCAATATTTTAATGCGCGAAGAAAAAAGACCAACAAGAGAGAACTTTAAGACTACCATTAAACATTTTATATATTTTGAGCGGTTCAGCTCGCAAGTGTTAAAACTTTGCGTCTCTAAAAGCTCCACTGTCCAAAGGCAAAACCTAGTATTCGCCAGTTTTAAAATTTCGAGTTAATAGTTACCGTAAGAAATAATGTTAAACTAAATAAAGTAACTTAAAAATGGCGTTTACTAGGTTTAGCCCCGGGACTACTTTATGATTAGTTTAAATAACGGAATTAAAAATATGTTAATTAACGCCTACGCGGCGCCTTTGTAAAAATTCGGAGCGGAAACTTTCGATCGGAACAACAAAACTTTTTTAAATCAGAGTATTCAAAGGCCTATTTTCAGAGAGGTTAAGTGAAGTTTGAACGAGAACTTCGTAATGATTGGACCGTACTTACATATTAACCTGGCGAAACGTCCGCAAGCCTTGACGTTCATTACGTCGGCTGCTTAATTTCTCTTTTGTTTACCTTTCAGGTTCCAAGCGTACGCTGGGTTCCTCTAATAGGAATATTTGAAAATTCAGCTTATGATCCTTAGTTTTTCTTTCATCCGAGGTAAGATGACTAATGGTGCGGATAAGGCACTGTTCCCTTCGCTTCGTCTTTCGAGAAGGAAAAAAAGCCAGATTAATCTAGGTTGCATTCAAACTCGTCTACTGTTCAGTGGAAAAATAAAGTAACTCGAAAATTATTTATTTTCAGAATTTTGACCCTTGAAGGTTTTTAAATGCATGTATTTAATAACAATAGTGTAGCTCAGCTAACCTAATACCCAAGGAAACACATATGCCTAAGTCAACTACCAGTGGCTGAGTTAAATTGCGAAGGAGGGTGGTGGCAAGTCCTTCAAGCCACGTGAGCCAACAGCTCCCTACACTTACAAGTTTTAATGGTAAAGACCTCGGCGGAAAACTCCGCTAACCAGCAGGGAGAAAACTAACAAACTCAACGCGGAAGGAGTAGTTCCGAGTTTTCACCCAACTGATAAGTAAGCATATCAGTTTTGAAAAAAGCAAAGAATACTCCATTCCAAATGTTTTCGAACATTCATAAATTATATTAAAATATATTTTAATTTTATTATATATTTTGCGTTTTAAAATTATTCCGAAATTTGAAAAAATGATTCAAGAAAAATATTTTTTATTTAAGCAATTGATCAATATAAGTTCCATACAAACTGATTTGTGAAAGTTCATGTTTTTTAATTAATCGCTGTAGTAAAAATTATACGTAGAGACTAGAGAATAGTGCACTCCGAAGCCTTACCAAATACATGGTGTTTCAATTTAGTCGATCTACACGTTGTGTACATAAAATATAAAGGTAGTGTTTTGATATTTTCAGAGTTTTATTGCGGAGAAGAAATGTAAATTTTCGAATTACACACCATTTTGAAAATGCTTTATTTGTAGAGTTTATCGTGCATTTGGTTGAAAAATAAAATATTTTCATAGCAATTTTAATTTACTATCAAAATGCTCATTTTCGACAAAATTTAAATGATTTTTAGAGCTTTATATATTATTTTTCAATTCCTCAAAATCAATTTTCCAAAAAAAGCACTTACCCCATTTTTGCACTTCGATGTCTAAAATACTAGCTTATACTCTGCGTCGCTTTTAAGACTCCGAGACAAATCATATGCAAATCGTATATTCGTTTACATAATTTCGCAATAAATTGCCTTGTCGGTGTCTGAAATATTTATGTTTTTCTTATGAGCAGTCACGCCCCCTAGGGCTTTGCAATTTTAATGAAACCGTTAAAGTTTTTATTCTTAAAGGGACTCCGTGACTTCTGCTACCGTTGGTTCAATTTCATCGTGTAGTTTACTGTAGCTTGTCCCAGTTAATACAAATATATAGGTCAAGTCGGATCCTGCCCTCAAAATTTCGTAATCATTTAGTACTTGTTTTTAAACTTATTTATCCGATATCAAAACTTGATGAAGTCAGCTAAGAAAATCAGATAAAAAAATAATAATAATAATATTAATCGACTAGGCGAATACCCAAGGCACCACCTTGGCCCAAGTCATCTAATGCCTTGAAACAGGTGGCCGGGTTTCAATGCGTAGGAGGGTGGTGGCAAGCCCTTCAGCCCACGCGAGCCAACAGCTCCCTACACTAACTATTACCATTAACCTCTACAAATATTTATGGAAAGGGGAAACCGAAGAACTTTGGGGGGAAACCCCTGTAACCAGTGGGGAGAGAACTTGCAAACTCAACGCAAAAGGAGTAGTTCCTAGGTTTAATAGATTCACTAGTAAAGTTCCTGGGTCAACAAAGTTTTTAAAACTATTAATTAAAAAAACATTTCACAGAAAACAACTTGTGGATGACTGTGGCGCTGTTCCAAATATTTAAATCCAATAATTCCATAGACATCTTTCGTAAATTACCTAAATCTAAATATTCCATGTATTACACATTTAATTTAATTACAATAAAGTTATTAAATTAATTTTAGGACCTATTTTCAAGAAGTAGAAGTATTTTTGTCTTCTTTATGAACTCCGTTTGACTAAAATACTGGTCGGTATAAATATGTTTAAGTGTAAAGGATGTTGATATCTACGCGTCAGCAGGGACGGCAAAAGGGGTCGGGGCCCAGTTCAACAAGGTTTTGGTGCCGTTACTCGTTATCAAAGGAACACCTACGCTACACTGAGAAAAAAAATCTTGTTAAATTTACAGGAAACTCTTGGACTCCGGTGAAGCCAAGAGGGTCCCGTAAATTTTACAAGTTATGATGTTATCTGATAATCCAAATTCGTAGGTGTAAATTTTACTGACAATATATTTGTCAATTTAACAAGACCTTTCTTGTATTTTTAATTATAAATCCTGTGAATATAACAATCTAGATAATGTAAAATATACAGGTTGGCGGCAAAAATTATCTATTACCATTTATTAAAATTTCAACTATCTTGAAGTAGTTTTTACAAGAGGATCAGTAATACTGATGTGAACAGAAACTAATTTTTCCGGTTCCCCATATAAAATGTACATTAGGTATTATGGTTAAATTTACACGGTAAAATTATATTAATGACATTTACGCTTTATAAAATAGGTCTGGCGAAAATATTTAAATTATCGTTGAAAAAGTCAATTTTACTGACAATATATTTGTCGATTTAACAAGACCTTGCTTGTATTTTTAATAATAAATCCTGTTAATATAACAATCTAGATAATGTAAAATATACTGGTAGGCGGTAAAATTTATCAAATACCATATATTACAATTTAAAACTATATTCAAGTACTTTTTACGAGAGGATCGGTACAACTAATGTTGAAAGAGAATAATTTTACAGTTCCTCGCTTAAAATTTACGTCGATAAATTATTTCAATAACATGTGGGCTTAACTTGCCGGGGAGATAAGCCTATTACAGTAAAACGCAATTATTTCCCGAGGAAATACGAAAATTTTAGGTAAGGGCAGGTTTTCAAAGGGAAATTTATGTTTTATCGAAATGTGCATTTATTTCCCGGGTAAGTGCCTTTTATAAATAAGGAACTGTACAGCGTACACGGAGGCTACTTCTGTAGAAAAGCACCACTTGCATAACTCTCTCTACGCATGGCAGCGTACCCTATATAACCAACTGATTAATGACAAATTTAACCAATTAATCGTTGCTTACATAATAATGTGTCTTTTATTATACGGCTTATTAGTGTCTATAGAAGAAGGCTTTTAAAAAATTTCTATAATTTAAGCGTTTTTCGTGTGTATGGCCAAAGAATGAAGAAACGCGGTCTTTTGGCTAAGACCAAAGTGTAGTATCTTTTATATATAATGCTCGCCCAGTTACATAAACAAGAATTAATCGTTGAAAAAAAGTAATAATCTGTAATAATATGCATTACAGAACTTACGTATAATAAAAACTTCCAGTTAGTAAAAGTTAAAAACCAATTACAACTGCTGGTTTTAAGAAGTATTAGGGATGGACTTGTAAAAACCACAGTAATGTGTAGTAAACTATATAATACGAAAGAATTTGTATATTTTACATTATTGATTACTGTTGAAACTACTTTTTTTTTCTCAGTGTAGACGGGCCAGGCGAGGTGCTAATAAATTACCTATTTAAGTCCATTAAATAGGCTTCTACGGCTCTTGTCCTAAATTCTTTGAAATTGGAGTCATTGTTTACGATTCGATGCTAGAATTTTATCGAAATCATTATTATTTTAGGAAAGCCAGCGGCCTTTCCTTAGAATAGACCTAATCCTTTAAATCTCTTTCGTGTGAGAACGTGCCACTGCAGGATGGCTAAGAGGATTTGAAAAGGATATAGGCTATTAGCTTTAACCATTTTCCTCTAAGAGTTCGCGCCTTGGACGCTCAAAAATTGATTTATTTCTTGGTATCCGCGGAAGGGAGTGGTGCGGGATGTAACCTTATCTGCGCCAGGAAGTCGTTCTAGGGATCGGATTACCCCCTCCCTCCCGAAACACCGACACCACGTGCTGCCCAATATCTCACCCTCTTTCGCCTTTTTCGTAAATGTCTTCCCATAATTTATACCAAGATTTTATTTAGTCTACTGCAAACGTACGAGTCTGCCAACCATCCCCGTAAGTATCATCTACTACCTAAGCTCCTTTCAAAAACGGAAATCTTTCATTTTCCCAAATGAATAGCGCCATCTAGTAATATCTTTTGAAAAAAAACGTGTATAAGTTTATTGTTGCAACTTTAATAAATAATTATAGTTAATTTAATTAATCATAAATAGCAAATTAGCAGGTAGATTCTGAATCATTGTATTAAGAAAAATAATTAAAACAGTACCTTCCAGATGTGTAACTGTTTATAATAATAATCATCATCTGCTAGGCTAATACCCAAGGCATCGAGTGACTTATAATGCCTTAAACAGGTTGCCGAGTAACAATGCGTTTGAAGTATCTGGTATGTTTTGCTTTGGTAAACGCTTCAACTCCTACTTTCTCAGTAGCCTTAAGCCACGTTCACACTAGAGCCTAAAACCCAGTTTAGGTCGGTTTGACTGCCAGTTTTGACCGCCGACGATAATTCTTGGTTCACACGTGCGAAATCTATTCAGCCCGGTTCGATTATAGCCAAGGCTTAACGCCATTTCAAATTATGACTAGAATTTTGAAAATATTAAAATGTATCCCAAAACAATTAGTTAATCATGTTTACTATACATACAGTAATATTATTGGACATTATTTAGAATTTTATTCCCATTATTTTGGAAAATACGAGCAATTTGACTTCCCCGCCTTGTCGTTTTGAAAGCGATTCTAAGCGATCGGACTTGGACAACTTGCTTTTCGAACCAACACGAAGCGATTTCTCACGCTGGTTTCGAAAACTAGTTATCTAAACGAAGCGATTTAAGGGGTAAGCTAGTGTGAGCGCGGCTTAATTGATTTCATGTTTTTAAAACCAAACATGAATGTAAATTTCCCAGTGGATAAACCTTATTTATTCCAATATATAGTATATACGAAAGTTTTGTTCTTAAATCTGACATATTTTTCATTAAATTTGTGAAAACTAATGGCAACGCTGACAACTATACAGGGTGTTTAAATTGATCGATACAAGCGTTTTTTCTAAAAATGTACGTATTGTAGAAGTACGAAATTTTCCGAGCGTATCCGATGACTAGTAATCGTTTTAAATTTATATTTTCACGAAAATCGGGATATTTTTCATAGCTTTGAAAAAAATATTTTTCACCGTTTTTTTTGCTTACGTTTACTCTTAAAAAAGTTTCCATTTAGTAAGGAAATAAAATCAATATTCAAATTATCAATTCAAGTTATGTATGCCTCGTTAAAATTTGGAGCAGCTCACCCATATGCTTGAATGCCCGTGCAGTAAGCCTGTTATTTATAAATCGTTTTCCCAACTGTAGCCCTAGTCACACAATTGTTCTCAGAATCATCAAGGACTTGAACAATTTCGGCAACACCAATCCGAGGTTCCGCGGACAAGACCGAAACAACTTTGACATGGAAGACGTTGTACTTGCGTACTTCGATCGAGCGATTGAGTTGCGAGCAAAAACCTGGGTGTGGCAAATACGTTTGCAGCATTCTTAACAGTCACAATTACCGAGCGACACTCCATCAAGCACCTCACAATGGAGACTTGCAGCGCCGATAAGAATTCTGCAACTGGCTTAACTGACGAAAACCGGGATTTTCGACTTCTCTTGCTAATGTTCGATGAGTGCACTTTCTCAAGGGATGGCCCATTGAAGCACCAGAACAATCCCATGTGGTGCAATGAGAACTCTCACTAGGGATACCCTCATCACCATAAGCAGTAAAAGCACTGAGAGCGTAAAATGGAAAGCTAGGTTGTATTTAGTCCTTGTCTTTTGGTTTTGAAGCGGTGCCGAAAATAAGGCCACATTTTAGGCGGTAAAAGTTATATAAAAGTTTAAAAAATATAAAATTTTACCTTTATATCAAATAAAATTTATCATTTACTTCGACCAGGACGAACACGTGTGCAAAGGCTGGTGAAAGTGAAACGCAAAATCTATATTACAAGTAGGATTAAAGGTGGCTTAGTTGGTTGGTTACCGGTTGAATTGACAAACCTGTTACCACCCGACCGAAAATATTTCAGATCAGTGACTACATCATGGGAGAAGGGAAAGGAGAGCGGCGTTTATTGAGACGACTATAGACAGAATTACTTAGTATTTCTTCAAAACGAGGTAGCGAACGCATTTTATGATCATCCACTGCACGATTCCCAGTGTCTTTTGTTTCCGCACAACGAAGCGCCAGCTCATAAGCACCGTGATGTCGGCGGCTTCATAAAAGACCACGTATACCGTACGACTATGGCCACCGTTCAAGAGTTACTTGAGTGAATTGTAGAAGCATGTCATCTTGTCACTCCAGAAATAATCCAAGACTCTTTTGTATATCTTTTTTACCGTGCGCAGATGTGTATCGCAGCTGACGGCGGTGTAATTGAAGCACATTTGTAAACTTGTTTTGTTTTGGGAAATACCAAGTGGTTAATTCCAACATAGAAACATTTTGGCCAATTTTTGATTAAAATAAATGGAATAAAAAGCTATTGCCTCCTACGACAAACTAGTTTTTTTTATGGCCCCATATTTTAGTGAAACATAGGTGGATTTTTACCAAACCAAGTTTATTCGAAGCTTTTAGAGTATGCTTTTAAACTTTCTCATTAAAACATTTTTCTGCAACCTACTGCTAAAAAATAATTATAAATTTAAAACGATTACTAGTCATCGAATACTCCCTGAAAATTTCGTACTACTACTATAAATCGATCAACCTCAAACACACTTTATAGTGTAGGTCCAAGCGGCATGCAAATTCTACAGCACAAAGCCAATAGTATTCCATTACTGCAGTTTAGGTATGGACGAGGCTTAAAGGGGAACGGCCAAGCTTTTCCAAATATGGCTTTATTTCCGTATCAAAAGATTAACAAGACGTTCAATATACTTGTGTAATTTGTTTCATTGTATAATTTGTTTCATTGTTATGACTAATTTTACTGTATGTATTAAAGGGGCTGGAAAGTGGGGTTTTGAAAAACGTCATCCGTGACGTCATTAACGAAATTTGGCGCGTAGAACTACTTTTTCTCAAGTTCGCGAAGACGTAAACAGGCACCACGGTGTTGGGATTTTTGTTTGACGAAATCCAGCGTGGTCTTGGTTAGTGTTAGCTGAGCTCGTAGGAAGTTTTAAAATTTCATTAATCTTTATTGAGATTTAGTTTAGTGAACAACAAATGTTTAACGAAAAATTAATTTGAGTGATAAGGTCTTCTGGTAATTTTTTAAATTATTATTTACGAGTTTCATCGAATTTTGTAAAAAAACACTAGATGAATCGAAGCCAATTTCTTAGGGCCTTGGTTTCACTGGAGCATCTTGATCAGTTCTTTTGCCTTTTCCCACTTATCTAATTCACCAACAAGAGATATTTTCGTATCATCACGTTTCCGTTTTTTATTTGAATTAAACTCGTTCATTAATTTCATTATAATTAAATAAATCATAAAATACTAGAACCAAAACCACGTCCACAAAGGCCCGAATATCTTAGTTCGCGTATGAATACCTGTCACTAATCTCTCTCGGGTCACTCCTCACTATTTTCAAAACATCTCCGTCAGAGCCAAATTCCTCAAGCGGGGAAAAATGAAAATAAAGCAGGGTCCGCATTTTTTTGGAGATACCACGTCACTAGACGATTTCAAAACCCCACTTTCCAGCCCCTTTAAGGCAGAATTCTAAATTTCTAATCGGGACTCAAGTAAATGGGTCAACTTTTAACGTAGTAAATAAATCAAAGTTCTATACCAAATCTTGTACTTTCTAAATAAAGATGGTCAAAATAATAACCTATCTTCTAGATTTTTCAGTCAGTTTAGAAGATAAAGTAGTTCTCCCAAATTAATAGTTAAAGGCGCGGAAAAGAAGAATAAATTCGGAAGTCCTTTAGCTAGATATTCTTCAATACTAACACGTACCTTTTTTGTCTTGAAAAAATAGCTTTTGGCCCAAAAAGTTGAAACGAAAAATAACGCCAAGTGTTTGGGTTTGAATTTTCGTCGCCATCTTAGGGGCTGCCGCCAGCGCCCCTAACCCCGTATGAGCGATTTGCGTACTAGCGTAACTTTTGAAATCGCTCAATTAAGGCTTAGGTCTCTTATAACTGGAAAGCGCCGCGCGTACAAATTAAAAAAAACTACAATATTTCGCATCTACAGCAGCGCGAGCCTTTTTTTTATCAATTTTAATCGAGCCGGGAGTGTCTCACCGGTTTCTCACCAGGTGTCGTGGCGGACGCGCGCTTTTCGATTTCCCGAAACTTCTTTATTTTATTAAAAATTAACCACTCAATATTTTTTGATGCGGTTTTCGCCATAAATTTTAGTTTTAAATGGGCTATAGAGCTATCTAACTGGTTAAAGCTTGACCGTTACCCTTTAACGTTTTATTTTTACTTCTATATCTGTTTAAAATACTGGGAATAAAGAAAAAAACTTCAATGACAGCTAACAACTTCATTTAAATTGGATGAAAATGCGAACGTCCTTTCAATTAGTTAGTAGTACAAGTAAAGCGTGAGTGAACTCAGTCAAATTAAATTATTGTAGAGCCAAACATGGAAAACATTGATGATACCAAATGGAAAACCTTTTTTGTAACACACAAAGTACCCTATGAAGACCACAAAACCGTTGAGATTTCCTTGTCATAGATTTAATCCGGGTCGAAACCTAATTGCAATGAACTAAGTGTAGAGATTTTTTAAATAATTATAATAATAAATTTGTGTTTACCTTCAAGGCGAAGGATATTAGATTAAAATAAGAACATTAGATCGTGAGTAATAATTTTGTTGACAGTAGGTGGTTTTTTTCGCTTGTCCATGGACAAAAAGTGAAAACTTTTTACCCTAAGACGTTTTATTCGCCTGTTCTCCGGGTAAGATTTACCCTGCCCCGAATTTTGTTCGCTTGTTCCAGAGCTCTAAGGTTACACTTTTTACTCCTCCTCGAAGGGAGCTGTAGAGAGAGTATTCTAGCTTTGTCGTCTGCTTAAATTTCGTTTCACGAAAACATGACGGGCAAGCTTTTTATAAATAACCTTTAACCTCTAACTACTCCCTTTCTACTCCAAATCGGTTTTTTCTTCAAGACAGAATTGAAGTAAAATGACGTCATATGGCTACACTTTTTAACCTGCTCAAAAAACCCAGAACAGGCGAAAAAAACCACCTTGTGATTGCATTTCCAATCCCAATTTCGCATTACTCTGGTATACGTGTACCATTCTAAGAGGTTCCCGCAAGTTTACAAAGAAGCTTTAACAGAATCATCCACTAAGCTAGATGTAGCGCTAGATAGGCGCTCATGTTCGCAGTTGGAGTCAAGCGAAAGAAATCAGTAAAGCTAGAGCCTCCAAGAAACTTTTGATCCTAACAATCAGACAACGGTACTCCTAACGGCAAAAACATGAACTTCGTTGATCCATCATCGAACTTCCTACTTCATATAAGTTTTCAAATGGCGTTGTGGGCAGCTTTGGAATGATGAACGAGTTTGTGGAAGCCGCTGTCAAAGCAGTTCCTCCAAGATTGAAATTTGAAATGGACTGTCAGTGTTCGTTCGGGCGTTAAGCTCTTTTTTTTTGCTCGCAAAATTTTTTTCCGAAAATATAATTGCTACAATCAAGAATATATTTAGTTTTATCAAGAATGTATTTATCTATATTAACTACGTTGATACGATCTGTGAGCATCATGGTTGAATGTTACCACGGAACTAGAGGGAAGGGGTTCGAAACCTTCACCGGCGTGTGGCGTAATCCTTAATCGCGTCGAAGGTTGTGGTATCGGGCTGATTTTAATAATAATAAATAATCAGCTAGGCTAATACCTTAGGCCTAAGTCATCAAGCGACTTTTGAAGCCTTTAATTCAGGTGGTTATTTTTGAGTCCTAGGAGCAACAAACACAGCGCCCCACACATTTTTCATTGGTTAGACGCTTTAGCACTTGCTGTCGTCGGAAGGGAAAATACGGAAATTGCCTTCGCCTCTCCGTAAAACGTTCAGCATAAAGGCTCGTCCAATGAAATTTGTACACAACACTGCGTTAGCGTGTTTAAAGGCTAGCTGCGTTCTCCTTGTGTTTGTTGCTCCTATAGTTTGAGTCGAAAGAGCTTCATTTTCGGCCAGAGTGGGATTGGGAGCAGGGCTTAAAATCTTCTCAACATAAATACATTCTTCATTAAACTTAGGGATAATGACAATGTTGGGTCGATCGGCGGACACCAGTGTCTAGTTATTTTCACCATCATCATTGGGAGCGAGGAACCAACGAATTGCGCTACCGATTTTGTTAATGTTTTTGAAATATAGTTGGATGAAAGATCCATTTTGTTATTAAGAAAATTGTAAAACAAAACCGAAATCTGATGGAAATAGACAAAAATACACCACCTCAAATATTCACATACTGGGTACTCTCATAAGATACCTTTGTACACATTATGAAAGATACCACTATATGGATTTGGTTACAAACGCAGTTTAATCTTGTGCTGATCGCAGTTTAATCTTGTGCTGATTTACGTCATGATATTTTCTTATTTTATTTAAATGTATTTTGGCAATAACATTGTTTTGATTTATCCACTTATCAGCTGAAATACAAGCTTTATATTGTTAATACTAGTAAATGTAGAGTACCTTCAAATACATCATTAAGGGAACTGTATCAAAATATCAAATTTGAAATAGCTATTGATGGTTTCAGATATTTAAGGATACATTTTGTAATATGGAACCTACAGCTGCGCGAAAATATAAATTACGATGAGCATATCTATTAGCCAGAATTAAAATGTCAAATATTAATTGAAGATTAGAAGTTTCATTTAAACCAAGGAATACCTCTGCGTGTGGTGCCATACCAGAGTGACTGAGAAAAAACATATCACCTCGGGTAGAAATAGAACCTATGACCTTTGGGTTACCGTCCCAACGCCACTACCATTGGACTAATGATGCCACGAATAATCAGGCCTCGGACATCCAATTTAAGAATGACTCGATCTTGTTCACATTATTGACGGGATACATTTAACCCGTTGTTGACGGTGCCGTAGCATTTTACGTAAACTAATTTTATAACAGGTCCTTGATAGCCTGTAATCATAACAATAAGAATTTATTTTTGTTATTTATTCCGACGGAATAACAAAAATAAATTATCATTATTAATTGAAAATCTTTCCTGCACACGGGCCTTTTTAATATCGTAGGCAACGAACAGCTTCACAACGACGTAGCCCTGTATGTCCACCCAGAATTCCAACTGATGAGCTCCAAAAGGAATTTCTGGCCAAATTTGGACTTTGACGGGTCAACTCACTTTTCCGAG
Source organism: Leiobunum rupestre (assembly GCF_980474605.1). Classification (NCBI taxonomy): domain Eukaryota; kingdom Metazoa; phylum Arthropoda; class Arachnida; order Opiliones; family Sclerosomatidae; genus Leiobunum; species Leiobunum rupestre. Next base: position 49,983,400 of record NC_143393.1, read on the forward strand.
CATCAAATACACCCTGTATAGTAATCGAAAGAGCCCGTTTGAGGTCGCTCGTTTTAGAAGTAGGTTAGCCTTGATAATCCATTGTATGACCATCCTAAAGACGTTTCTTTCAGTAAAAAGGCGAAAGTTGACTCGGGAGTGCAGGATAACACGGCGGGGAGTCTATTCTTCGCTTTAATAGTCAGAAAAAGCTTATAGACCACCAACATTCCCTTTCAAAATAGCAGAATGTGATGATGGATTAGTTCTACACTATAATATTATCAAGACTCGCTATATTTTGGTATACATGAGTTAACTGCGCAATGGTCAGCTTGAAAGAAAATTACTTTTTATAATGGAAATCTTACGATTACACGATACATTTTGTCAAGATGGCTGCCATGGCTCAAAGGCCTGGGATAATACAAGCCATTTATAATAAACTCAATTAAATCTAGCTAAAAATACGGAAAAAGCGTGAGATTTCTTACGTAATGTGAAACTACAGCTATATCCGTATAAATAACTGATACATTTAACGCTGTTTTCTTTCCTAAAGCTAGCCAAAAATATTCGATTTTATCATTACTATTTAAATTTTGACGAATTTGAAACACCCAAATCTAGATGGTGTGAATTTAAGATAGCGTTTAGCTTGAATGCGTGTTGTAAACTAACGTCAGCGTATTTCTACAATTCTTTATTTTCAGTTGGTAAAATCCTCAGTTTGTCGATAATTCTTATAAAATTGACGTACGCCCACCTGGTAAAGTTACAAAATATGGAAGAAAAAAAAAATTGAAATAAAAATAGTGTTGATTCTCTGGGTTATACCTATTTCTGACGTTTTTAGACACAAGTGACGTGTTTCATACATGTAGATAGCTTGATTTGTTGCAAAAGTATGCTTAAATGGTTCTGTCATATTTATAAAACTTTTCACTAGTTAGGAAAAATGTTCCTTTAAAGCCAATGTCAATAGTTGAGAGGAGGATATATGAATAAAATATTCCGTGAAACTCATTTCTCTCTCTTTATATCGGGGCTGACAAAGAGTCTATTGTATATTGCCTTTCATAAAATTGAAAGACAATTTTCGAAGAATGTCTCAAATTTGATATTCAAATTAGAATGTCGAGGAGGAAAATCTAATATCGCGCGTTAGGTGGCGCGCGCGTCAACTTTTATATGTCTTGGAGGACGCCGCCGTATTTTTATCCGTTTTGGGAATTCGAAATGTTAATCTTAGCGAATATTTTGTTGAAAGCTAGCTTTTGCACGAAAATGAAATTCTCCGTTCAGTCTTGAGGTACTTGTTTTACGCTCCACCCGTCTTTACTTAGTATTCCATTACTTCCGTTAGCGGCTTCGTTGGAAGATACACTGCACGCGAATCTGCAACTAAAGAAGTCACATGTATAAACCACATTTACACCTTTGGAATTATTGACCGGTTAATGAATGTTCTAGATGGTTTTGTAATAAATCTGCCGCATTCTTATAACCATACACCAATCATAAGGTCCCCATAAGCAAAGGTCTAGGCCAAATTTTTGAGGATCACATACCCGTTATTAAGAGTTAGGTATTCAAAATCTGCACCTCCTAGTGGCTACGTCCTCAACTATGCATTTCACAACGCTAATTCACATTTTTATCGCTTTAAAACTTAAAATTAACCATTATCTTTGCAAAATGATTCATCAGAACCTAAAACTGGCTATTAGAAATAAGAGTGGTGTTTCTGAAGGTATTTATTTTTTAAATTTGAGATTTAGACGCGTTTTGTGTGGCATTTATCAACCCGAGCGTGGCTGCTCTATAGTCAGTTGCGGGCTAAGAAAGACCAAATAAATAGTACAGTCGGCGCAAGGATACCTCAGACCATTTCCGGCCAGTCGACCGCGCGAAATTTGAATTTGACCACTTTACGGTCAATTTAAAATTTCGTGATTTTCATCGTCTTTTCGCGCCATCTAGGAACCGAAATTGGAATCAAATTTTAATTTCATGTTGTCATGAGTTTAATTACTGAATACTGTGATGATATTTTATGTAATATCAAAATTATTAATTATTGTAAATATTGTATATAGGCTTATTTGTAATTTTAAAACTTATTGGAAAATTAGATCTGTAGAGGTTACTGGTTTCTAGCCGTGGCCAGCGGGTTTTGCCCATAATCCCTTTTCAAACGCAAAGGACTCTTTTCTATTGTGTGCATTTTTCGTACGCGCGTATTTTTGGCGGCGAACGTAAAAACCCTGGCAGGAAATTGGTCGCTTGGTATAGTGTGACGTAGTGGAAAATAGGTGCGAGCCCCAGCGTCGTTGTTTGGTGCATTAGCACCGAAGCTGTTAAAAAGAGGTAGACTTGGACTTCCAGGATCAGAACAGAAACAACTCGTCCGAAGCAACAGTTCACCCCGAACTTTCGACCAAGGTCAAGAACGCTATAGTCGCGATATAAAATATAGAAGTCTCGTAATTCGTGTGGTGCTAAAGTCGTGTCGTGCCGGAGCAGTCAAAAGTCGCGGGCTATGTAGCTAGCCATTAGCCGCGTCGACAACGTAGACCTTCGAGCATCAACCGTCAACGCAAGCTACGGTCATCGGAACCGATGAGGAAGCCAACGGAGACCCAGCCGCCGAATCACCAATGAGCCTGTGAAGCTAAGTACAATTTACGGGATACCCGTACTAAGCCGCGTAAGCCATTCGTTGGCGCCAACTGAACTTCGTGTTCAATTAGGAGTTCGTCTCCGAGGTCATTTAGTTACGCGCGATAGAGTGGGGTACCCCTGTAACTATTTCCACTACAAACTGAATAGAAACTTTGATTAATAATTATTCGTTAATTATTCGCCGCCAATCTATTATTAGTGTTTAATAACTTAGTGTTCCTTTTTAATGTTTACTTGTATTTGCCCATCATTTAAGTGTCTGTTGTATTTCTAATTTCAAGTGTATTAACTAACCCAAAAAGTCTTTATGAGTAGGGAGTTTGGCCAATTAGCGTTGAGGCTTATATTTTAGTGTCGTGTAATTTTAATTTCCTTTTTAAATATTAAATGTTTTCCATTAACTAGAACCCTTTGCGTTTTAATATTGTCCTAATTAATAAGTTTAGCATATTAATTAATTTAATTTAATGTTAACGTTATTGACTACGCTGGTCGCGGTAGGTAATTAGTGCCTCGACTAGGAAAACGTTACATAATTGGGGGTCCGTGACCGCGTGTTAGAACCACTAGAGTGACCTATTTTATTAATTAGTGTTTTTTTTTTTTAAATATTCGTGCTTAGCTGATTTTTAATTTGTCTCACATTGGGTATTTCAAAATTTATTAGGCTTTATTTCTTAGATTTAGTAGTATTGTCTCTTTTGTGGCTCGTTTCGTAGAGATCAAAAATTCGTAATTTTTTTTTTAATTAATGCCTTTGCATGATAATTGTTTCCCGGACATAGGGAAATCATATTGTTGCCAAACTTGTTGGTCGCAGGCTCAGGCTTCCGCTCGTAGGACTCGCTATCAAAACCGTTCGCAATCTTTAGATTTAAATATGCCTAACACTAGGCATATACTAGTGGGGGAAATAATAGCGTTAATCAGACTAACGGTAGCGTAAGTGGGGGTCTTCCCGCCGATAGGGCAAATATCACCAACGCCGATTTGGCGAATTTGATGCAGCAGCTTACCCTTTTACAAACCCAGGTGCAAACTCTCCAGGCGCAGCAACCTCCTCCCGCCGCGCCCCCCGCTGGTTCTCTGCCTAATGGCCCCGTAGCCCAGTTGCCTCCCCCGCCACCGTTGCCAGCCCAACCCGTTGTGCCCGCCGCCTCGAACGCTATGCCCCCGGGGTGGATTCCACGAGTTACTTTACCTTCTTATTCGGGTAAATATTCCGAGGGTTCCCCCAAAGATTTCTTATTAAAAGCCAAACAAATCCTTTTGAGTAGGGGGATGCCCGAAGATACCTTTTTGAAATTATGGGTACCCGCTATGTTAGTTGGCTCCGCTTTAGAGTGGTGGCTCACCCAAACTTGTATCAAAACGTGGACCCAATTCGAATATTTTTTGACCGAGGAGTTTTCTCTTCATGATAACGATAATGCCGCTATGGCCACGATTATGAATAGGCGTCAAAAGAACAATGAGTCCGCTAGCGAGTTTATCGAAGATCTGCAAACAATGTTCGCGGCTTTAGCTAGGCCCCTAGAAACTCACACCCAGATCAGCGTTGTTTATAACAACCTTAAGCCGTCTCTAAAGGTTTATTTAGCGACTAAGACGTTTACTTCCCTTCGTGAGCTTCTGTCCGCAGCTACTCGTACCGAACTCGCGCTGCCCCAGAGTAATCAAAGTACGTTTTATTCGTCAGGGGCTTCGTATCGGAATTCCTCATCGAATTCAGTAAGAGGTCCTAATAGTGGGGATGCGCTTACGTTAGAATGTCACCATTGTGGCAAGAAAGGCCATAAACGCCCCGAGTGCCCTCAATTAGAATGTTTTAATTGCAAAAAAAGGGTCATTTTTCGCGAGATTGCCCTGATATTAAGAACCACAAGGGGTCGGGAAACGACGCGCGGGGGGTCCAGCGAAAGGGGACGGGCGCTCCCGAACGACGCGCTTAGATGTGTTTCCCCCAGTTGTTGCTGATTGTCAGGTGGTCGATGACTCCGTTAAAAATTTAAATATTAAAACTATCAAAATTTCGTTAGGTAACTTTGAATGTGTAGCCATGTTAGATCCTGGCTCTAGCTTCACTTTAATTAACTCAACTCTTAAAAATCAATTATTAAATGATGGTTTCCAATTCTTAACAATAGTACAAATTTAAAACTAGCTGACGGAAGTCCTTTAAATAGTGAAGGTACGATAACTGTGCCATTTTCTTTTCCCGGAAAAACCATCGACCACTCGGCGCTCTTTGTTGAAAACCTAGCTTACCCGTGCATTTTGGGTGTAGACCTTATTTGTAAATATAATATGTGCGTTGACTTTGGTAGTAATTGTTGGTTTTGGGGCGCCGTTCCCACTATGCGATATTCTTTTGAAACAGGCCAACCTGGCGATAAACCAGTTTGTTTAGTTTACGGTATCGATAAAGAGGGCTTAGACACCGCACTCGCGAACGCTAAACTAGATAACGACGATATGCGAGGCAAACTCAAAAATTTGATAGATAAGTTTGAACACGTTTTTTCCCTAGTACCGGGTCGCACAAACACGGCCACTCACTACATAGATACCGGTGATCACAAACCTTTGGCTGCCGCCCCGTACCGCTACTCGCCGGCCAAAAGAGCCGCGATGGACGAAATAATTGACGAAATGCTCGAGTTAGGCTTAATTGAACCAAGCAATAGTCCTTGGAGTTCCCCCACTATCTTAGTTGGTAAAAAGGACGGTAGCCAAAGGGCTTGTATGGATTATCGGGGATTAAATAGTGTCACCCGCAAAGATAGGTTTCCTTTAGTTCGAATTGATGACATTTTAGATGCCATGCATGAACCACGATTTATAACTATTATGGACCTTCGCGCCGGATACTGGCAAGTTCCGTTAGACCCAGAATCAAGGGATAAGGCTGCCTTTATCACCCACCGTGGTCTCTTCCACCCCACCGTGTTAATGTTCGGTCTCTGCAACGGTCCTTCGACCTTCCAACGCATGATAAATACTTTGTTTGGTCATTTAAGGCTGGCCGGAGTTTTGGCATATTTAGATGACCTTATAATTATCTCCCACACTTTTGAAGAACATCTCGCGACTCTCGAGAAAGTCTTAGAAATTTTATCCGACGCCGGCTTAACCGTCAAGGCGAGCAAAACGCACTTTTGTCAGGACAAAGCTTTAATTTTGGGGCATATAGTTTCCCGCGAGGGTGTTTCGGTAGACCCCTCTAAAGTAGAGGCCGTTAGACAATACCCCCCTCCCCGGACTGTCAAACAGCTCCGTCGTTTTCTTGGGATGGCGGGATTTTACCGTAGATTTGTGCCGTCTTTTTCTGACATAGCGGCTCCCCTCCACCAATTACTGCATAAAGATCGCAGGTTCAAATGGGGTTGCCCTCAACAAGAAGCATTCGATAAATTGAAATTCGCTCTGATATCAGCGCCCGTAATAGCTACTCCCAACTATAAATTGCCGTTTATAGTGCATTGCGATGCCTCCCAGCGTGGTTTAGGTTCAGTCTTAATGCAAAGAAGTAGTGAACACGACCCTAAATCCCCTTTGCGCGTCATTCAGTACGCCAGTCGCTCCTTGAACAGCGCCGAAATGAATTATTCCGCGACTGAGCGCGAATGCCTAGCGGTAGTATGGGGGCTCGAAAAGTTTAGGCCTTACATAGAGGGCGCCACTTATGACGTGTGGACCGACCATAGCGCCTTGCAATGGTTGCTAACGACCAAAGATCCGACGGGCAAGTTTGCCCGCTGGATCACTAGACTACAGGCTCTCGATTGCCCGATTAAATATATCAAAGGAAAAAGTAACGTTGTCGCCGATGCGTTGTCCCGAATTCCCGAAGCGCAACAGAATTTGCTGGCAGATTCTGAGGGATTCGTTGCAGCTGTATCGAGTGGCGCGGTTACCGCTTCTGACGATGATTTGGTTGAACTCGACCGAGAGTTAATTCTAGACCACCAAAATAGGGAAAGTAGAATTAGTGCCCTAAAAACATTTTTAGAAAATGGTTCTTTGCCGACAAACGACGCGACAACTAGCAGGTGGATAAAGAGGGTCGCTCCCTTATGCGCGATCAGTGATGGCTTAGTACATAGGATTATAGAATCAAAGTACGCCGATAGCACTGAGTTTCGTGTATTAGTCCCCCGCTCATTAGTCAGTAGAGTCATTGAGGCAAATCACGATGTACCAACTAGTGGTCATCAAGGGTCTAACAAAACGCTACATCGAATTAGAAAATCATATATTTGGGATGGGATGACTAAGGATATTTTACGTTATGTTTCCTCCTGTGTCACTTGTCAAAAACACAAATATTCCCAAACCAAGCCCGTCGGTTTAATGAAGCCTAGTTCCCCCTCAAAACCATGGGAAGTCATAGGAGTTGACCTTAAGGGCCCCTATCCAAGGAGTAAGAAGGGTCACACTTACATATTAGTAGTTACTGATTATATGACAAAGTGGGTAGAGGTTTTCCCCCTACGCAAGCCCACATCCCAGGCTATTATTGCTAAATTAGTAGAAGACGTTTTTACGCGATTTGGATTACCCTTGAGAGTAGTCTCCGATAATGGCGCAAATTTTGTTTCGAAAACCATGAAAGGCGTTTACGCCGCGTTAGGAGTAAAACAAAGGCTCACTTCCGTTTATAGTCCCCAATCAAATCAAACCGAGAGAGTCAATAGGAACTTCTCCGTTATGATCTCCTCGTATGTGTCAGACTTCCACGATCAGTGGGACATTTACTTACCACAATACGCTATGGCTTTACGCAGTGGAATTCATGATTCTACGGGTTACTCCCCCGCGTTCCTCAATTTTGGTAGAGAGCTACGAGAGCCAGCTGACCCAATCCCAAGCAGTGACGTTAAAATAGATTTTGAAAGCGTAATAAGCAAGGCCGAAGCTTTAACTTTTTCTAAAAGGGTTAGTGACACGATTGATAGAGCCCAAGAAAATATAAAACGCGCCCAAGAGAAACAAGCAGTCGCGTATAACAAAGGTCGCGTGCATGGAGAGTTTTCCGTGGGTCAATTAGTTTTGAAGAAAGCCCATTACTTATCGTCTGCTATCAATAAATTTTCGTCTAAATTAGCCCCTCGGTGGGATGGCCCTTATCGCGTTGCCGAAAAATTGTCTGACAAAACCTACCGTCTTAGTGACATTGATTCAGGGGTTTTGTTAAATGGTACGCATAATATAGGGCAGTTGAAGCCGTTCAACACCCGACAGGGTACGACGCCTTCTACGAGTCAAAAAGCTAAGCCACAGGGCCCAAGTACTCAAAATTTTAGCACCCACCCTATGAATTTGCGATCTCGATCGAAATAACTAGCCACACTTCGAGCATCCTTGTCGCCCTCTCGGGACTTTCGGGCCTGGTTAGGGGGCTATGTGATGATATTTTATGTAATATCAAAATTATTAATTATTGTAAATATTGTATATAGGCTTATTTGTAATTTTAAAACTTATTGGAAATTAGATCTGTAGAGGTTACTGGTTTCTAGCCGTGGCCAGCGGGTTTTGTCCATAATCCCTTTTCAAACGCAAAGGACTCTTTTCTATTGTGTGCATTTTTCGTACGCGCGTATTTTTGGCGGCGAACGTAAAAACCCTGGCAGGAAATTGGTCGCTTGGTATAGTGTGACGTAGTGGAAAATAGGTGCGAGCCCCAGCGTCGTTGTTTGGTGCATTAGCACCGAAGCTGTTAAAAAGAGGTAGACTTGGACTTCCAGGATCAGAACAGAAACAACTCGTCCGAAGCAACAGTTCACCCCGAACTTTCGACCAAGGTCAAGAACGCTATAGTCGCGATATAAAATATAGAAGTCTCGTAATTCGTGTGGTGCTAAAGTCGTGTCGTGCCGGAGCAGTCAAAAGTCGCGGGCTATGTAGCTAGCCATTAGCCGCGTCGACAACGTAGACCTTCGAGCATCAACCGTCAACGCAAGCTACGGTCATCGGAACCGATGAGGAAGCCAACGGAGACCCAGCCGCCGAATCACCAATGAGCCTGTGAAGCTAAGTACAATTTACGGGATACCCGTACTAAGCCGCGTAAGCCATTCGTTGGCGCCAACTGAACTTCGTGTTCAATTAGGAGTTCGTCTCCGAGGTCATTTAGTTACGCGCGATAGAGTGGGGTACCCCTGTAACTATTTCCACTACAAACTGAATAGAAACTTTGATTAATAATTATTCGTTAATTATTCGCCGCCAATCTATTATTAGTGTTTAATAACTTAGTGTTCCTTTTTAATGTTTACTTGTATTTGCCCATCATTTAAGTGTCTGTTGTATTTCTAATTTCAAGTGTATTAACTAACCCAAAAAGTCTTTATGAGTAGGGAGTTTGGCCAATTAGCGTTGAGGCTTATATTTTAGTGTCGTGTAATTTTAATTTCCTTTTTAAATATTAAATGTTTTCCATTAACTAGAACCCTTTGCGTTTTAATATTGTCCTAATTAATAAGTTTAGCATATTAATTAATTTAATTTAATGTTAACGTTATTGACTACGCTGGTCGCGGTAGGTAATTAGTGCCTCGACTAGGAAAACGTTACAATACAGCCGAATTATTTTGCTAAAGAAAGTTCGATAATGGAAGCTACAAATATTTTAAATAGCCCAAGAGGTTACTATAAAAAGCACGATAAAGAGAAAAACATATTTTTAAACGTTTATAGCTCACTAAGATAACGTTAGCCCCAAGAAAGCGTGGTAACTATTTTAAAAGAATCTGACAATTTAACTGGTAAGACGTAGAATTAAATTTACAAAATTAAATAATTATACATACTATTTTAAATTTAAGAATGATAGGAATGCCTTATATTTTAAATTTGCTCGCCACCACAATTATTCAATTTAAAAATAAAGATTCCAATTTTGGTTTCTAGATGGCGCTAAAAGACGACGAAAAAAGCAAAATTCCAATTTCACCGTAAAATGGCCAAATTCAAATTTCGCGCGGTGGAATGACCGGAAACGATCTGAGGTATACTTGCGCCAATTGTACTATATATTTTGTCTTTCTTAGCCTGCAACTGACTATACCAAGTAAGTGAATATTTTAGATGTAGAAATTTTGAAAAAGAAGATGTCGCTACTGCCCTATCGTCGCACGTTCATTTCCTTCTCGCATGGACAATGCCGTAAACATGGGGTTCTATGCTAGACCTTTACTTGTGGGGACCTTATGATATAACTCAAAACAGTGGCGTTACTATATTTATTGGCACCGGTTTTACCTTTAAATTTAAATAACTGTTCCTCTTTCCTGGTTCGGGCGTACTGACGATGGCTTGCAAGTTGCCTCTGGTGTTATGAGCCACTATTAGTATGTCACTACCTTATTTAAAAAACCAGCTATCTCCAAAATAATCGATTTGGTATTTTTCTGTAGGCGGTGTTGTCCGTCGTGTCTCAAAGCGAGACATCTAATTAATGATGCTTTCATTTATTGGGAATTGAAAAATAGATCGCCAGACTCAATTGGGCCCTCATAAATTTGGGCTCAAAGTGATAGGATTCATATTGTAGATATATTTTCAAACCCGATATTATACAGGGTGTCTTAATTTGATCGGCCCAGGCATTTTTCTCAAACACTATACCTTCTAGAAATGTGAAATTTTCAGTATGTACTCTCTCGGTGGAGATCGTTGTTATTTGTGAATTTCAGAAAAATCGTTAAATTTTCCATGGTTTTAGAATTTGTAGTTTTTGAACGCTATGTGGTAGACGAAACGTTTCAATGAGTAAGTTGTAGAGAATACTCGAAAACCTTTAATGGAGTTAGTATGGTCAAAATCGTACATTTTGTCACTGAAATAATAGGTCATGAAAAATAACAAGTTGGTACTACCCAAATGTTTTTACGCCTTATGTTATTGTAATGATTGTTTCTGAAAAATGAACATGTTTTGAGCCAAATCATTGTTTTACTTTTACAAATTAAGTGTTAGAACAAGTGCAATTATTATAATAAGGAATTACAGAAAGTTTTTTACAAATACGGTTCAATAATGCCACCGTCCGCTGCTATACAAATCCGTACGCGATGAAGCATATTCTGGAACGAACCACGGACCATATCTGGAGTAACGAGTTGGAACGCTGCAATGATTCTCTTGCGCAAGTCGTCTTCGCTAGTGACTTGACGAATCCCCACAGGAAAAGTCCAGAGGTGTCAAATCTGGGGAAATAGTAGGCCATCGCACTGAACCATTCTTCCCAATCCAACTCTCAGGGAACTCGGTGTTGGGGTATTGCACCACATGTCGTTCCTGGTGAGGAGGTGCACCGTCATGCAAGAACCAAAGGCGTGGCAGGTAAACTAAAGGGACATCTTCCAATGCTTCTGCTATTTCATTTCGTAGAAATCCCAAGTAGCTCACCCCATTAAGCCGATTCGGAATAAAAATGGCCCAATGACGCGATCTCCTAGTAGACCTGCCCAGACGTTACTTGATTGTGATGTGGAAATCCCCATTGTGGATTTACATCTCTCCACATATGGTTATTCTGGCGGTTAAATGGGCAGTCCCTTCCAAAGGAACACTCGTCGGACGCCAGGATCAAATGGAGGAAATTTTCGTTGGCATCCGCCATGGTACTGAACCAGTTATCGAAATCCAACCTAAGGCGCTGATCACCATCGTGAAGTGCTCGGTGGAGCGTGGCACGAAATGGGTGAAATTTATGGTGGTTATGGACACTCCAGACATAATATTTTGACAAGTCCAAATTGGAGCATGCCATTCTTATATTTGCTCGACGGTAGGCGACAAAGTTGGCGTTGACTGTGTCTTCCATATTAGTGTTATGACGTCCAGGTCCGCGGAATCTGGGATTCACATTGACATCTCCTTCAAAGTCAGCAACAGCTCGGAGAATAGTGGGGTGATTTGGTTGACTGTCAGGATACAACATTTGAAACAACCGACTTGTTAAACCTGCGTTTCGATGACCATCACCGTAGTATAACTCAACCATCCTGGACCGCTGTTCACGAGTATATCGGTTCATACTTTTTTACCGGATTACGTCGCGATAATGTTTTTCAAACAAAGAGGTGGAACTTTAAATACTAAAACGGACCCACATTTTAAACGAATCAGAAGTGCAAAAAAAGCTTTCGGAAATTCAGTTGGCATAAATTAGAGATTTTGTAGACCGTAAAACCTACTTTTTCTTGTTTAATAAAAAACGCCAACTTTTTGTCCTAGAAAACGTGTGCGGGGTCCTACTGTAATTCCTTATAAAATTGCACTTGTTCTAACACTTAATTTGTAAAGGTAAAACAATGATTTGGCTCAAAACATGTTCCTTTTTCACAGACAATCATTACAATAACATGAGGCGTAAAAACATTTGGGTAGTACCAACTTGTTATTTTTCATTACCTATTATTTCAGTGAAAAAATGTACGATTTTGACAATACCAACTCCATTAAAGGTTTTCGAGTATGCTCTACAACTTACTCATTGAAACGTTTCGTCTACCACCTAGCGTTCAAAAACTACAAATTCTAAAACAGTGAAAAATTTCACGTTTTTTCTGAAATTCACAAATAACAACGATCTCCAACGAGAGAGTACATACTGAAAATTTCACATTTCTAGAAGGTAGTTTTTGAGGAAAATGCCTGGGCTGATCAAATGAAGACACCCTGCATAATATCGGGTTTGAAAATATATCTACAATATGAATCCTATCACTTTGGGCCCTTGATTTGTAAGTCGTTGCTGAGGAGGCTAATATAAACGATAGGGTGATTCGTATGAAAATAATTTAAGCCCTCAGGGTTCAACAGTTTGGACTTTAGATATATCGGAGGCAGGGCCGTGCTTACTGCCTAGAGGTCTCGCGGCCCCGGGCGAAATGCATGGGCGAAACTGATTGTAGCGGCCCTCCCGTATATACATCCCTATGGTAAAATTTTAGAGGCCCTGGGTGACCGCCCGGCTCGGCACCCCCTAAGCACGGCCCTGATCGGAGGCTTTGACGGTAGAAATATAAATGATATATTTCAATGGATAGTAAATTAAAAAGAGGCTCAGATAATTGTAAATTAAATATTTGTTTGTCAATGTGCAACTAATAATACGGTTAAATCACCTTTTTAGACATTATGCGGAAAATTGTATTTAACTGTTATTTTATATTTACAGAAAATTGGAACACTTAATAACTAGACCAGCCAATGAAATTACAAGTAATGATTTTATAATAAAATTTTATTCGTGTAAATAATGAGAGCTTATTGCTAGTTTAACCGTTATTACAGTAAACAGCGGTCAAACCAACTAAAGCGATTTACTACCGTGTGCGCGAAATCATTATGAAACTATATTCATCCGATAATTAAGAGATCAAGAAAGCAGTTATCATTAGGCCAATAGAAATAATAAGAGCTAGCGAAACCGTTATAAGCAGCTCTTACGTACAGAGGCAATAGCGGAGCACGTGGAGGGTAAAAGCCTAAAAGGGGGCAGGAACAATAGAGCACAGCCTAAGGGCCCATAGGTAGGTAGCTCGTACCTGCTTATTAGGCTTCTCGGTAGAGCATGCTTATATAAGGGGTCAACCGATTTTTCTATGGTAATATAATGCAAATATTTTATAAGGGATTTTCATGGCCAAGATTGAGTATTATCGAGGCTTGTGACCTTATTTCGTATTGTCAACAATAATTGTCAAACCGCACTGTATTAATATATCAACGTTGATTGACGGTCGAAAGACATTCACTCAGCTTCGGTCTTACTGTCCACCTCAATGTTAAATAAATATTAACAGTTTGAGTTGAAATACGTTTATATATGCGTAGTTATCCATTTCCAAAGTAAAATAAACTGAATAAAATAACCTTAATCCTTTGTTACCCAATCTGCCGAAACTGTACACCAACCAGGTAGCGTTAAATTATTGTAAATTGGCGCACATTTTCAACTTTCATCTAGTGCAGATCCTTAAAGCAGGTGTCGGCTCTAAGTGAAGTAGCTCTTTTTTTCAACAGATGTCCCTAGCGTCGAAATCAAAACAAGATGCTGAAGCTACATTTTGAGTCAAAAGGTGGGACATAAAAGTATACTTCGAGTTGATTGGCTCGTTTGTAAATTTATCAATAACTTTAATTATAGTAATTGTTTACAATATATTTTATATGGGATACATAATTTAGGTTAAAGTTCACTAAGAGGAGTAAAAGGGGTCTAAATAGTATACTCTATAATGGCTCTCTGACGACGTTATTGTTTCGCTATTTTGAATCTTAGCTTCAGTTCCCATTAATAGATGGCTCCACGCTCTCCGCGAAATTAATTTTTTTCGAAGATTCGGATAGATTCATGGCCATCTCGTATAACAGGGGCCTTTTCCTAATACAGGTGGCAATGATATAGCCGTCAGTTGCTTTAAAACAATTTTTAGTCCTATTAACTTTGCTTAACGATAATTAGAATAGGCCTTTCTATAAAGTAACATTGGCGTTCTTGTTTTGGTGTGGCTGCTGCGTCACGGGTCGATGACGTTTTACTACGAAAAGTTCTGAACATAAGAGAAAATTTGACGAGGCACCCTGTTTTTAAGAATAGATTGAACTGAACTTCTACGTATTTCGTGACGAATGAGCTACATAAAAACCAGTTCAGCAAGCGTACAAATAACTAAGCAATATCTTCTCACTCCTCGAATGTAGTTACCATCACGCAAGGGAAATTTAATAAACCTTTTAAATTTAATATTACTTTTACTCAAATTGTCATTTAAATTAAATTGTAAAGCTTCAAAAAAGGCCTGGTTTATAGATTTTTAGCTGGCACTTTGTAAAGTTGTTTTGCGATCGTGTCAAATCCATTTAACCTGAGCCAGAATTTTCAATAGGAAGATGATTTTGGAATTTCATATAATGAAATAGTTTGTAGAGGTGGTTCCATTCTGGATCACTTTAAAATTATTTATTACTGAGATGAATTATAAGTAAATATAGGGTTCCTCGGTATGTACACAATTTTTCGTCACTGTGACACGTACGTGAAAATGTTACTAGAGTTATTAAGAAATACCTATAAAAAAAGTCTGTGATCAGAGCTACTTTTACTCAAATTGACATTTCCAATAAATTCCAGAGCTTGAGAAGTGAATTGATAGGCAAATATGTCAAATCCATTCACAATAGCCAGAAATTTAAATTTTAAGACAATTTTTGAATTTCATAAATAAAGAACACTGTTGAGGTTGATATTTATTATCTCTGAGAAGAATTATGTATGTAAAAATCCGTCCGTCCATTGGGCACAAATAAGAAAATGTTACCACCAGATGTAATATCTAAATAACTGTACTGAATAATGTCTGAAATTCATAGTAGCTTGAAAGCAGCCCTTTTGGGACCGGAAGTGAATGCCAAGTGACCGATAGTGACTCCCAACTGGCCGGAACTGACACGCAAATCGAAAGTAACTTGAAACTATATAAAAGCTACGATTCGTCGGAAGTAAACCACAACGAATCTCCGCGATTCAAACCTGACGCCCGATCTAATTAATGAGGAGCTAAATAAGGCAACTAGACATAGATCTGTGCCATTTTTCGAGAATGCGCTTTTCAAGAGTTTACTGGTTACGAATTACACCTTATCGTTTCGCCGCGTTAATTTTATCTAAAAAAGTAACTACCACAAAGTAGGGAAATTCTGATATTTTCGGAATTACCCTGATATTTTCCAGAGTTTTTGATATTTATAGGTATTCTTCGTTTGTATTAACTATGGTAAAATATGATCTATGGATCAGTTAGCTTCAAGGCTTCAATTTAAGAAACTAAAAGAGTGTTTCCTGTGAAATAGCCACACGAGGTCAAGTGGATAGCTCTTCGAACAAACCTTTACATGGTGTGAATCACAAAGTCACCAAAGTTATTTCCTAATTCACAATAGAGCGGAGCAAAGGCCTTGTAACCGCAGACCCTTCTAACTGATATTTCTAAAGGGGCGATTATGGGAAAAGCCCTGCTGTAGCGGTCTTCTTATAAGAATAAAGGTAGGCACTTTTTTTCCGGAGGGCCCCTAAAAATTTGTGCATGTTGCCCATCTCCTCTGCGTGGCTTTAATTAAGAAAAAATTTAAAGGTGAAAGTTGTGTCTTAACTCGATTCGAGTAAATAAAGCACTATTAGGGTTTTATTCCGACGGTATCTTCCAATCCTAACCAAAGCCGTTCTGCTTTTTGGACGATCAATGTTTTACAAGGTGCTACAAAGAATTAAGTTATCTATACTCAGAAATGATTACATTGTTGACACGATTTTTAATGTTTCTCCGAATCCCTCTCATTCTCTAAGAATAGGCTTCTTCATCCTAACCAAAATAACTCATACCTGTTCCATTTTGTTGTCTTACACCGAAGGCCCAAATCACCGACTTTTAATGCCTTTTAAATTAGGTGGCCGGGTTACAATTCGTAGGACGGTGGTAGCAAGCCCTTCATTCCTCTACAAGTTTTTATGGAAAGGGGAAACTAAAGAACTGAAGCAAAAGCTCTTTAACCCGAGGGGTCGGACATTCCCAAAAAAAGCGTACGGGATTTCGAAATCTCTGTGATTTCGCGATTTCGTCAAAGATTTCGCGATTTCGTCAAAGATTTCGCGATTTCGTTGGAGATTTCGCGATTTCATCAGATTTCGCGATCTCATCAGATTTCGCGATTTCGTCAAAGACTTCGCGATTTCGTCAAACACTTCGCGATTTCGTCAAAGACTTCGCGATTTCGTCAAAGACTTCGCGATTTCGTCAAAGACTTCGCGATTTCGTCAAAGACTTCGCGATTTCGTCAAAGACTTCGCGATTTCGTCAAAGACTTCGCGATTTCGTCAAAGACTTCGCGATTTCGTCAAAGACTTCGCGATTTCGTCAAAGACTTCGCGATTTCGTCAAAGACTTCGCGATTTCGTCAAAGACTTCGCGATTTCGTCAAAGACTTCGCGATTTCGTCAAAGACTTCGCGATTTCGTCAAAGACTTCGCGATTTCGTCAAAGACTTCGCGATTTCGTCAAAGACTTCGCGATTTCGTCAAAGACTTCGCGATTTCGTCAAAGACTTCGCGATTTCGTCAAAGACTTCGCGATTTCGTCAAAGACTTCGCGATTTCGTCAAAGACTTCGCGATTTCGTCAAAGACTTCGCGATTTCGTCAAAGACTTCGCGATTTCGTCAAAGACTTCGCGATTTCGTCAAAGACTTCGCGATTTCGTCAAAGACTTCGCGATTTCGTCAAAGACTTCGCGATTTCGTCAAAGACTTCGCGATTTCGTCAAAGACTTCGCGATTTCGTCAAAGACTTCGCGATTTCGTCAAAGACTTCGCGATTTCGTCAAAGACTTCGCGATTTCGTCAAAGACTTCGCGATTTCGTCAAAGACTTCGCGATTTCGTCAAAGACTTCGCGATTTCGTCAAAGACTTCGCGATTTCGTCAAAGACTTCGCGATTTCGTCAAAGACTTCGCGATTTCGTCAAAGACTTCGCGATTTCGTCAAAGACTTCGCGATTTCGTCAAAGACTTCGCGATTTCGTCAAAGACTTCGCGATTTCGTCAAAGACTTCGCGATTTCGTCAAAGACTTCGCGATTTCGTCAAAGACTTCGCGATTTCGTCAAAGACTTCGCGATTTCGTCAAAGACTTCGCGATTTCGATTTCGCGGTTTCGTCAGAGATTTCGCGGTTTCGTCAGAGATTTCGCGATTTCGTCAGATATTTCGCGATTTCAAATATTTTGCGATTTCGTCGGAGATTTTGAAATTTGGTCAGAGATTTTGAGATTTCGTCAGGGATTTCGCGATTTCGTCGGAGATTTCTTCTGAAGGGTACGGGATTTTGTACAAATGTCCGACCCCTCGCTTTAACCAGTAAGGAGATAACTTTTCATCTCAATACCGAAAGAGTTGTTCCGAGTTTTGACCCAGTGTCACAAGCTGTGATCGAACCCGGCTCCTCTTGCTGCGGGGCGAAAGTGCTAACCCCAACTTCCTTCCCCTTAATTCTCGTGCCGGGGGTAAATTAGTCCATAATAGCCTCGGATTGTCCCAAGGATTGGATTTGGACGGATCCGAGTTGGTACGATTTACGGTTTATCCGTGAATCTCAATTTATTTATAATGTATTTTTACAAACCCATGTATTTGTTTCTAACATTAAAAAGCTAAGTCATGAAAGCTAGTTCCATTTCTGATAAATATTAAATTTTTCGTTTCCAAATTTTGCATTCTAATTTATTGAACGTTTTAAACAGATTTCACGGAATGAATTATTTGGAATGCCATGATTGAACAGTTCGGATTAAAATTATCACTGATTGGTCGGTCTTAAATAGAGTCGGTTAAGAGCGAAGAAATCACAAACGGATTGCATTTTTGAACACCCCAATCCGGTCAGCCAAAAATCACCCAAAAAGAAGTAACAACAATGCATTCCAATCTTCGAGGTTATCTTTTCATAACGTGTAGAATAACATTTTTTGGTTGAAGTAAAAAATTCTTGTGATATTCCATTCTTGCCTGAAATTTAAAGGTTTAAAATTTTAGAGATAACTTAAAATTCGCCTTCATTGCTGTACAATTCTATTTTAGGAAAAACACTTGGCATTCATTAATTAGGTCCACTATCACGACTGTGCAGACATTTTTAAGGGGAAAGCTATTTAAAATTAAAGCAAGACTTTCAAAAGACATTAAATTGTATGAGTAGATAGAGTAAAGTATCAATGAAAGTAGCGTATGGAAAAAATATACGAAAAAAGCTAATGCCCATTTACTAATAACTGCATTTGCCCATTTACTAATGACTGCATTTGCCCATTTACTAATAACTGCATTTGCCCATTTACTAATAACTGCATTTGCCCATTTACTAATAACTGCATTTGTCCAATTACTAATAACTGAATTTGTCCAATTACTAATAACTGAATTTGTCTAATTACTAATAACTGCATTTGTCCAATTACTAATAACTGAATTTGTCCAATTACTAATAACTGAATTTGTCTAATTACTAATAACTGCATTTGTCCAATTACTAATAACTGCATTTAGCCATTTACTAAAAACTGCATCGAAAATTCAACAAGAGACTAAGCTTATGGCCATCGATGTAAAAATGGATTAGAGATTAAGCTTATGGCTATCGATGGGAAATTGCATAACATATTAAGGTTATGGACATTGATGAAAAGTTGCGTAAGAGATAAGCTTATGGCCGTCGATATAAAATTGCATGATATATTAATCTCACGGTCATCGATGCGAAACTGCATGAAATGTTACGCTTATGGTCATCGAAATAACCTAATGTCCATCGATTGAAATCGAGGGGTAAGTCACTCTCGGATGACCTGTACACCGAGTTCGCATAATTAGTACTGTTAAAGGTACGGATTTTAAAGAGTTCACGAACTCTTATTAGCACAGTCAGAGACACGACAGTGTACACCTAGTTCGCGGAGTGACCAGCCCCTCGATTGAAATCGAGCAAAATAATGAATGGTCATCGACAGAATATGAAATCTTGAAAAAGTAAACTAATGGTTATTGATAGAATATTGCAAAACATAAGCTACCTTGGTTTTATTAGACGGCAAGAACTGAAACTCTTTGAGAAGGTGAAGCAGGCACAGTTTCACTTCCAAAAGGGCCAGCCTCATCGCGACGCAATTTCTCTGTCCAGCTCCGAAAGGCAAATACGCGAACGGGTTCACGTTTCTTTTATTTAAATCCAAAAATCTGAAATTCAAAGATTTATTTGAACCATTAGATCACTTGTTCCCCAATTCGTGCGGAGACTATGAGACATATCGAATAATGGCAACAATCAGTCTTAGAGCCTCGATCAATAATAGTAGTTCCTACCTAAATATATCACTTGGAGAGAAAAACTGACCAGCAAATGGCTTTTGCGACAGCAGCGCCGCTTGGGCGAAGTTAACGGAGAATTTCCGAAACTCCCGTAACACTTAGCCTTCTTCAAGGCACAACCCGTAACAAACACTTAGCAATTGCACGCGGAACTACTATTATTTATCCAAGCTTAGAGTGGCCCAATTTGGGCTGCGTTCAGTAACTCTAAAAAAGCTCAGCGCTGAGCTCAACGGTCAGCGGTTTCTTACTGAACGGGTTTTTTGATTTCCGGTTTTGACGTCACGTTACCCGTCCGTTGAGCAACGAAATCATCGGCGGAAAGAGCAGATTTTTCCGTTACTCAACGGTCACGTGACGTAGAAGCACGGATTAAAGCTAGCTGCAGATGATATTTTACAAAATTTACCACAAGCGTAAAAAGCGTTCAACAAGGTACTATGGTCTCAACGAATATTATTTTTCAGATACTTCATTGAGAGTTACTGAACGCAACCAGGTGTTTCTATAAAATACGGCAGATCATGTGACAAAACTGACAATGTGTTATTTACGTCACTTAGCTGTAGCTCTTGAAGGTAGTTAGCACGCGCGGAAGTCGCGAGAGGTTTCGGAATTTGAAACCCGCGTGCAAAACGCACGTGCAAGTAACGCACTTAAATCACTTGAGCTAGTGACGCAGATAAAAACATTTTGTTTTATTTTGTAAAAACACCCGTTAAAATTATTTATTAATTATATAAATAATTACTGTAAGGTATTTTTACCTTTCAGGTATAAATTTTTCTGGTTCTTCGAAATAATCGGGATCGCGATGTAGAGAAAAAATAGGTATCTGAACGACCATCCCAGCTGGAATTGTCACGCCAGTATCACCGAGTGTATAATCTTTTACGCATGTCCTGTCGAGTCTGAAATAGAAATATATGGTATCCAAAATCTTTGTCTTAGATTACTCTTATTATTAACTGATTCTAATGAGATAAATAACAATAGAATACGCATTTCCATAATAATTACCTTCCTCGTAGGTACATCAGTATATATTAAACTCTTATTTACATATTAGTTCCAAAGGTGTATTAAAATTACCTGGCTAAAGGAGGTGAAAGTCTTAAGGCTTCATCGATGCAAGCCGCCAGATACTTCGCTTCATTAAGACCTTCAGCATCGACAGATTTCTGCAAATAAACGATACGATGATATTATTTAACAGCTTAGTCAAACCTTCTTGACTGTGAAACTATAGCATGACCGAATCTCTACGGACAGATAACTATTGTTTTCAAAAACTCTGGGAATGTTTTAGCCAACTCTCACTTTCAATCCTATTTAAAAGCCGTTTATTTGCCACAGAAGTTAGCTAGATCGAAATATCCCTTACGATGCCAAACTGTCTACAAGTTTTATGTGGATGAAAGGAAAATTCTAAACGAAGATAAACGATACTGTTTTTAACAAGTAAGTAAATATCCATACGGAGTGTAATACCGAGCTTAAATATTTATTAAAGGACGATCTGCGACATTTTTTGGAAACAGAAACTAAGCCGCGTTTACACTAGGCACTTTCGAAATCGTTTTGAAACGATTCCAAAGTGTCTAGTGTCAACGCGGCTTATTAAGGTTCTGTAGAAACGGAATAAAACGAAATAGCCAGTGGCATATTATCCGTAAGGCTGACTAGGCTCAAGCCCGAGGGGTAAGACACTCTGCGAACTCGGTGTACACTGCCGTACCTTTGACAGTGCTAAATGGAACTCGCGAACTCTTGAAAATATGTACCTTTAACAGTGCTAAATGCACGAACTAACTCGGTGTACAGATTATCTGAAACTGTCTTACCCCTCGCTCAAGCCTAGCGGCCCGTTAAGCGCTGGGGCCCACTAAAAGCAGGGGCCCATGCATCACGAGGGAGATTCGGGAAGAGGTTAACGGTAATAGTAAATGTAGGGAGCTGTTGGCTCGCGCGGCATGAAGGGCTTGCCACCACCCTCTTAGGCATTGAAACCTGGCCACCTGTTTAAAGGCAATAAAAATCGCAAGATGACCTAAGGTGGTACCAAGGTTGTTAGCCTAGCTGATTATTATTTATTATAGTTGAGTGTCCCAAAGAACCTGGAAGCCTACAGGACCGGTCAAGGATTATTACGGCACTGGAAATAGCACACGCATTTATCTTTATTGATAGTAAATGGCACCACTGCATAAACAAAACAAAAATCTCAATGTAGTATATTCCATTTTAAATATTTCTATATTTTGAAAAATAAACAAACTTTTACTGAAACCCACCTTTTGGCGCGAAACAAAGTCTATTCAAGTAAACCGATTCTTATTATGCGAGACCTACTTTACAACGCAACAATCTCAATTAAATATTAAGATTTTTTATTATTTCTGAGTATTTCTGTGGAATTTTCATATTTAATAGGAATAAATATGAAAATTCCACAGAAATACTCGGATAAAAAAATCAAAAAATCTTATTATTTAAATGATATTGTTGCTTTGTAAAGAAGGTATCACGTAATAATTTTAATATCGGTCCCTTGATAGCAGTACTATAATAATTTTAATATCTGTCCCTTGATAGCAGTACTAAAATAATTTTAATACCTGTCCCTTGAAAGCAGTACTATAATAATTTTAATATCTGTCCCTTGATAGCAGTACTAAAGTAATTTTAATATCCGTCACTTGATAGCAGTACTATAATATTTTTAATATCTATCCCTTGATAGCAGTACTATAATAACTTTAATATCTGTCCCTTGATAGCAGTACTATAATAATTTTAATATAGGTCCCTTGATAGCAGTACTATAATAATTTTAATATCTGTCAATTGATAGCAGTACTAAAATAATTTTAATATCTGTCCCTTGAAAGCAGTACTAAAATAATTTTAATACCTGTCCCTGGATAGCAGTACTAAAGTAATTTTAATATCCGTCACTTGATAGCAGTACTATAATATTTTTAATATCTGTCCCTTGATAGCAGTACTATAATAACTTTAATATCTGTCCCTTGATAGCAGTACTATAATTTTAATATAGGTCCCTTGATAGCAGTACTATAATAATTTTAATATCTGTCCCTTGATAGCAGTACTAAAATAATTTTAATATCTGTCCCTTGATAGCAGTACTAAAATAATTTTAATACCTGTCCCTTGAAAGCAGTACTAAAATAATTTTAATACCTGTCCCTTGATAGCAGTACTAAAGTAATTTTAATACCTGTCCCTTGATAGCAGTACTAAAGTAATTTTAATACCTGTCCCTTGATAGCAGTACTAAAGTAATTTTAATATACGTCACTTGATAGCAGTACTATAATATTTTTAATATCTGTCCCTTGATAGCAGTACTATAATAACTTAAATATCTGTCCCTTGATAGCAGTACTATAATAATTTTAATATAGGTCCCTTGATAGCAGTACTATAATAATTTTAATATCTGTCCCTTGATAGCAGTACTAAAATAATTTTAATATCTGTCCCTTGATAGCAGTACTAAAATAATTTTAATACCTGTCCCTTGAAAGCAGTACTAAAATAATTTTAATACCTGTCCCTTGATAGCAGTACTAAAGTAATTTTAATACCTGTCCCTTGATAGCAGTACTAAAGTAATTTTAATATCAGTCACTTGATAGCAGTACTATAATATTTTTAAAATCTGTCCCTTGATAGCAGTACTATAATAACTTAAATATCTGTCCCTTGATAGCAGTACTATAATAATTTTAATATAGGTCCCTTGATAGCAGTACTATAATAATTTTAATATCTGTCCCTTGATAGCAGTACTAAAATAATTTTAATATCTGTCCCTTGATAGCAGTACTAAAATAATTTTAATACCTGCCCCTTGATAGCAGTACTATTTAAAATAATAGGTGGGTTTACTGATGTATAACTGGGTAGTAAGTCACAGGGGCAGGGCGATGTTAGAATTTGGTTTTTAATTTCAGAAGTTCTTGAGATGGCGCCACTAGTACGTTTTCGCTACAATTTAGGAACTATTGGCGCCATCTCTCGATTGAAAGAAGCTAAAAAAATCCGAGTTTTTGCGTACCCCTGGTAAGCAAACTCTGCGTCGAACGAACTGTAAACCGACCTATAAATACCGTTTTTCCAGTATCATCCCATATCGCCGGTGGAGAATGCCCAACGCTAGCGTTCACAGCCCCGACTGGAGACGAAACAGCCATGGGCACGGACCACCCTGCTACTGATAGACACACCTTTGACGCGACTGCAAGCCACCTAACCCTCCAAAAGGCGCTGCAATGGGACGACCCCTCCCCACTTGGCGTGCAGCTGTGGGAAATAGAGTTTGAGCTTTAGCCGCTCCACACGTTAAACGTCGAGGGGCTGATCGCTACGCGTAATCTGAATAATGTACCTAATTTTCAGTAGTGGTTAGCCTATGGTGAACTAGTTTTAATAACCCCTTGTAAAAGGAGCCCATAGCTAAATTAATAGTGGTTTCTAATAAAAAATATAATCAACATCTTTAGCATTGTTTGGAGTAGCTCAGGTATATTGGCATTGACTGAAAGCAAACCCCGCCGGCACAGCGTGGGTAGTTTGGCAAGAAATGAGATAAGACCTTTCTTAATGACGAACCGAGTGATAAACAAGTGGTTTACTTCAGACCAAGGCCGCAAGCGCCGGGTTGCCCGCGGAAACAGGCGAGAGTATACTGTAACAAAAGCCAAAATTATTTAGGAGACTGCCCCGAGGGCAAAACAGCAGCTCGACAAATCTATGGACTGGACTCCAGTTACGTCACTGACGACAGGCGCAGAAATGCAAGACGCGACGTCTTGATAGACGAATTACGTCAAATAAAAGGGCTTATACGATTTCAGGATTTTTCAAACTTTTTCGTTTGAAAAAAGGAAACAAAATTACCTACCCCGTTGCCTCTGGAAAACCACATTATTTTTTGGTTTTATTTTAAAAAAAGTGTACTTTTCAAGTTTCAAGAAAAATTAGTAAGCATAAAAAAAAATCGGCTAGGCTAATACCCAAGGCACCACCTTAGGCATAAGTCATCAACCGACTTTGAAAGTCATTAATTTAGGTGGCCGCGTTATAATGCGTAGGAAGGTGGTGGCAAGCCCTTCATGCTACGCGAGCCAACAGCTCCCTAACCGTCAACCTCAGCAAGTTTTAATGGAAGGGGAAAACCCCTTAAATCAGTGGGAAGAGAACTTGCAAACTCAACGCCGAAGGAGTGGTTAGTTTAATATATAATCCAATAAATCCATTTCACATTAAATACTTTGGCGCCCCCCAGCCATCGGCGCCCGGAGTCGATGCCCCTTCCCCTCCTCCTCGCTAAGCTTCTGATGTAAGAAAGCTTTCAGCAAAAATATATTTAAAGATATAAAACGGACTTACTTACGTAAAGTGAATGATAAAATTATGGTTATACTAAGTATAAATTAGAGGTCACGTACTCTGTCCTGGAGAATGGAATCCGCTTCTTCAGCGGCTTTTCTCTGGCATTCGGGATTCAGAGCTAGAAAGTAAATCGTCGCCGTCAGCGCGATGGACGTCGTGTCGAATCCGGCGACAAAGAACAGAATCGTCTGAGCCAAAGCCTCGTCCCTCGTTAGCGCTACAATAGAACATTCAATAAAACTTATTCAGCGAATAGCTAAGAAGTATTATACATAGAGACTGGACATGCAAGCCACTCTATATGGTTCTTGTACTTGCAATGGCTGGTTTTCAAAAGGGCGAAAACGCCACGATGGTGCGAGCGTAGACGTGAAAAACTTGTTCAAACACTAGTGGAAACCAAGTTTTAGGCCTAACGTAAATTATTATGTCGTCGAGAAAAAATTTGTTAGACCTAACTGAGAGTTTTGACTAAATAAACTGAAAAATAAACCCAGCAATAATTAAATCGTAGTTGACTTATTTCGGCTGCAGTTTCGATTCTAGTTGACTAATTTTGGCTGGAGTTTGGATTCTAGTTGACTTAATTTGGCTGGAGTTTTTATTCTAGTTGACTTATATTGGCTGGAGTTTGGATTCTAGTTGACTTAAATTGGCTGGAGTTTGGATTCTAGTTGACTTAATTTGGCTGGAGTTTTTATTCTAGTTGACTTATATTGGCTGGAGTTTGATTTCTAGTTGACTTATATTGGCTGGAGTTTGGATTCTAGTTGACTTATATTGGCTGGAGTATGGATTCTACTTGACTTATATTGGCTGGAGTTTGGATTCTATTTGACTTATATTGGCTGGAGTTTGGATTCTAGTTGACTTATATTGGCTGGAGTTTGGATTCTAGTTGACTTATATTGGCTGGAGTTTGGATTCTAGTTGACTTATATGGCTGAGTTTGGATTCTAGTTGACTTATATTGGCTGAGTTTGTATTCTAGTTAAGTTATTTCGCCATGGAAATTGCTATAGTTAGATATTTTAACACGGATAATATTTTCGCGCCATCCATTTTGCTATAACTCTAGATGGCGCTTGCTATCCATTTAACTTTAACTCGCCACTAGATGGCGCTACAGCGCATCAACTTCTTTACCGTAAAACCGATCACCATGGAAATTGCTATAGTTAGATATTTTAACACGAAGAATATTTTCGCGCCATCCATTTTGCTATAACTCTAGATGGCGCTTGCTATCCATTTAACTTTAACTCGCCACTAGATGGCGCTACATCACATCAACTTCTTTGCCGTAAAACCGATCGCCATGGAAATTGGTATACATCGATCGAGACATAGATATTTGATCACGGATCATATTTTAGCACCATCCATTTTGCTATAGCTCGCCACTTCTATACCGTTCAATTTGTACATTTATAAACTAAATAAGAATTTTAAGTTAGTTCGATGACATAGCGAATAGAATAGTCAAAAATATAGATCATTCACGTGAATTATTATTAAAAAACAATGTATATAGTTCATAATCAATTTATCCCAATAAAAATAATGAAACCTTATCAGTAGGAGTTATCTTTCATTTTTCCACATTAACAAACAAATATACACTGGCAGGACAACGTCGGCCGGGTTCAGCTAGTCCCATATAAAATATATTGCTAAACATTACTATAAATTAGGTTAGTGCAGAAGAAAATAGGGGAAGTACGTATCTGTAGCTTTGAGCCGTAGAAGTCGTCGTGTGACCCACGAAAACGCCTTTTTACGCATAATAAGCCAAACTGAAAAAGTAGTTCCGCTTTTGTTTCGATTCAACACGTTTATAAACGACGAAAGCAAATACGCCTTATTAGCACAATTAGCAGAGAATGAGAAGGACAATATGTTACAATTGTTCAATTTAAGAAAAATTGATTTTTTAAACGATGTATTCATCCGCGATTTCCCACCAAACCGTTTTGGCGCGAAAATTCGTGAAAAGTGACGCCTTTCCAAAGCTGACTAGAAGCGTACTTCCCCCTATTTTCTTCTGGTTAGTGTCAATTTTACAATCAAGCCAATCAACGCGAGGGGTACTTTTATGTCCCGCCATTTGGGTCAAAATGTAGCGTAAGCACCTTGTTTGGATTTCGACTCTAGCGAAATCTTTTTAAAAAAGAGCTACTTCACGTCGAGCCGACACTTGCTTTAAAGGGCGATTGAGTCTTTTGAATTTTGAAAGAAAAGTTAAAGGCACTTATTGTTTCGGCAAGTTAAAAGATGCGCTTGACTTACTTGGTCTTTAATTCAAGAACTTTAAAATCAAATAAAAGTGACTTACGGCGTCGCTTTCCATTTTGCAGCGGGTCGTCCGCCTTCGTTTGGTCGTGTTCAGAGTTGGAGTGCTTCATTTCGGATTCCTGATTGTCTTCCCCCTCCTTCATGCTTTCAATCATCAGTTGCAGAAAATCATTTCGCTCCTAAAAGAGTACATCCATGTTATTGACACGGAATCCTTTAAAGTGAGTGGCGGCTCCGAATGCTTTCAAATATCACACCAAATACCCCGTAAAGTATCGCCATCTATGGTAAACGCAGCGCGAAATATTTAATTTTGTCATTTGACGAAAAGTTCAGTTTAACTGGCGAAGAAAATTAATCGTAACTCTTTAAAATGTGTTTAGTCCACTTCAATCTCCGTTGATAAACGTAACGCAAGTGTTACCTTTTAGAATATTTCAACTAATTTTTCTCAAACGAAAAGATTTTTTGATATAATATGCTATTGAAATATGTGGTGGAGTGGTTAGCACTTTCGCCTCGCAGCAAGAGGAGCCGGGTTCGATCCCAACTTGTGGCACTGGGTGGCTCGCGTGGCATGAAGGGCTTGCCACCACCTTCCTACGAAATGTAACCCGACCACCTGGATTAATGGCCTTAAAGGTCACTCGATGACCTAATATACTAGTTTGGAGAACCTGTGGAAAACGACCCTAGAGCCGAAACTTAAATTATTTATTTAAAAATTGTGATTTGTTTACTTCCGCGTAAAAATCAACTCAAATCCGACGTTGGAAAACTAGACCGTGATTACCGCGGATCGTCTAAACATAATCACTCTTCCCAAATATAAATAAATCACTAACAAAATCAATTTAGTTGCATAGCAAACACTTTATATTCTATGACTCCTGATGACTTTCTTTGGTACCACGATTTCAAGCATGAGAGGAGAAATATATTCGAAGTTGGTGGGAAAAGAATTGAACGAAAAATATCTTTATTTACCATTCAGACTATTTTTCACGAAGGCAAATGCGCCACGAGAGCGTAGATGCAAACTGAATTTGAATTTTTAGACCTTCAACGGAATATAACCTCAGGTATTTGGTGTGGAACACCAAAGTTTGCAGCTCTGGCCGCTCTTGCCTTTGGCTTTAGAAATGTTTGGCGCCACTGTACAAGGTAATTTGCAAAATTGAAGGGGTCTTCCATAAAGATTGTTTTGCAAGTTATATTCCCTTTAAGTTCAATTTTCATGCGGGTAAAAATCTCACTACCGAGCGCGATGTATTTTGGAAAAGTTTCTAAAATTCGGTTCATTCGTTCCAAAAAGATTCTGCGTAGCTACTCACTGTATTACACTTGGGATAAGACTCCTATCTTAATACAGGGTGTTTCAAAAGGTTTTGCAACACTTTTAGCTAGGAGCCTTTAAACACGCCAACGAAGAGTTGTGTACGAATTTCATTGGACGAGCCTTTACCCTGAACTTTTTATGGGCGGGGGAAGACAATTTCCGAATTTTCCCCTTCCGACGGCAGCAGGCGCTAAAGCGTCTAGCCAATGAAAAATGTACACAAGAAAATCCACGACTTTTGACGGGTTGCGTTCTCCTTGTGTGGGGTGTTGTGTTTGTTGCTCCTAGCTTTTAGGAAGTTTTAGGGGTGAGTTGAGAGGTATGCCTGTTTTTCCCCCCATTATCCAACGATGAGTTAAAAGAGCGCCAGAGATCTTCAAAGTGTGGCCTACTAGCCCCTGGAAGTAGACTGCAACCAAGCACAAACCCAAGCAGCAGGGACTTTAAATACTGTTTAAGTTACCTTTTGTACGCTGGTTACCTCGATTTGTTTACAAAGTCCTTTTTTACCTATCACACGAACCCAAACCATAATGTTCGCATTTCCCTGCTGCTTGGTTTTGCGCTTGTTGCAGCCTACTTCCAGGGGCTAGTAGGCCACACTTTGAAGCTCTCTGGCGCTCTTTTAACTCATTGTTGGAAAATGGGGAAAAAACAGGCATACCTCTCAACTCACCCCTACAACTCCTTAAAATTTTTGCATAACCTTTTGAAACACCCTGTATATCGCAGTGCATATTATACTGAGTGTGAAATGGGGATTGGATTGACGTTACTGTCCCCACAATTACTACCCCCAATTTACAGAGCACCACGTCATTTAGAATAAATTTTAGAAGCTTGCCTCTTTTCCCTTTTCTCGCCTTTCCATGATAGAAAGAACGGTTTCTCGAAAGAAGTCAAAATGATTTTCTTGAGGAAAGAACTTGTTTACAAAGAGGCTACCCAACTTTGGAAAAAGTACTGGAATGAAAATCGGAAAATGTCAATTAGAATTTTCAGATAACAATCTAACGATTAACGCGAGAAGCTGTTGTAATTTCGTTAGTTTGCTAACACTTTATGTTTAAACCATGACGTATTATCTTACTTTCATAATATGAAACTAAGATTATGTATACAAATTACAAAGCAAACCTTGTTTCGTTAATATTATGTACACAAAACAATATTTTTAAATTAATCGTATTAAGGTAGTGGATATCCATGTACATCTAAGAGCAACAAACACAAGGAGAACGCAGCTAGCCTTTAAACACGCTAACGCAGTGTTCATGTGTACAAATTTCATTGGACGAACCTTTACGCTGAGCGTTTTACGGAAATGGGGGGAAGACAATTTCCAAGTTTCCCCTTCCGACGGCAGCGGGCGCTAAAGCGTCTAACCAATGAAAACTATACACTCTTTTTCGCGGTCTTTTCGACCCCTCTTTTTGGCCGCCCGCTAGTCGGCCATTACCTGGAACCACCGGTGGGGTGTCTAGGCTCGGGTCTTTGATCTCAGGATATGGAGAATGGGGGTTAAGGGGGGTAAACTCAAAATGAACGCGCCCAGCAAATTCCCCAAAAAAAGAGTGTATACGCAAGAAAATGCACGACTTTTGACGGGTTGCGTTCTCCTTGTGTTTGTTGCTCCTAGATGAACATAAGTGATTGTAGGTTTCCATAGACTCTCGTGTTATAAACGTTCACCAGCAATATCTCAAACCACTAATGGAAATTTAAACACTTTGGGCTCCGTTACAGCGCAGTTGCAAACTATATCTAATTGAATTCAAAATTCAATTTAATTTTTTTTTACTTTTACTAATCTTAGCACTTAATTTTCGATTCCGGCTAGAAAGCCTATCAACTGTGTTTATTCTAATAAAGTTTATTTTTTCTACTTCTTCGAGAAGTTTCACGTTCTATCAAAAACATTTCCCAAATTGACTTCGGAAACATTCGTTTACATATCGTAAAACAAGTCAGAGTATTTGTTCTACAGGGTGTTTCAAAAGGTTATGCCAAATTTGAATGAGTTGTAGGGGGGGTGGAGAAGTATGCCTGTTTTTCCACCATTTTCCTACGATCAGTTAAAAGAGCGCCAGAGAGCTTGTTGCAGCCTACTAGCCTCTGGAAGTAGGCTGCAACCAGCGCAAAACCAAGCAGCAGGGACTTTAAATGCTGTTTTAAGGCCTTTTCACACTGATCCATTTTTGCTGACTCAGCTTGTTGATTTGAAAAGTTGACTCGTGTGAAAAGGTCTTAAGTTTACTTTTTTACGCTGGTTACCTCGATTTGTTTACAAAGTCCTTTTTTAACTATCACACGAACCCAAACCAATTAATGTTCGCATTTCCCTGCTGCTTGGTTTTTCGCTTGTTGCACCATACTTCCAGGGGCTAGTAGGTCACACTTTGAAGCTCTCTGGCGCTCTTTTAACTCATCGTAGGAAAATGGGGGAAAAAACAGGCATACTTCCCAACTCACCCCCTACAACTCCTTAAAATATTTGCATACCTATTTGAAACATCCTGTATATCAAGTTTAAATGAGGGTCTAGTTCCAAAAGAATTATAAAACTATCGCTAGAATTCTTAACTTGACGTACGTCTGATAAATATTAAAAATTAATGCTATGAACTGTCTTTGATAAACATTAAAAATTAATGCTATGAGTTAAAAATTCAGAGAAAATGATACTTACGCGTGACAAGTTTTCTCCAGGAGAATTCCGGAGAAAACGCCTGTTTGGCGCGTCGAACGAAAATGTTGTCGATGTCGTTGTGGGAATCCAATTTCGTGCCGAAAGCGACATACGCAATAACATCCAAGGAATAACTGCCGAAAAGCCTAAATTGGACCAACTTCATGAATTAGTTAAGAAAAAGTGCCAGCTATGTCCAAGACTATATTTATTAAAACTTAAGAGGTA